>NC_041382.1:300533057-300535976 GCF_002162155.2 Triticum dicoccoides | reverse complement strand
GCACTTTGCTAGGTGAACCTCGGTTGGGGGGAGGGGGCATGCATTCATAGCTTAGGATTCCCTTCGTGCCGACATGAGGGGGGAGGGCTGCTAGCTACTTTGCACTTTGCTAGGTGAACCTTGGTTGAGGGGGGGCTGCATTCATAGCTTAGGATTCCCTTCGTGCCGACACGAGGGAGGGGGGTTGCTAGCTACTTTGCACTTCGCTAGGTGATAGAGGCAAAGGTGTCCCGTCTTTCGATGAGATGATGGATATCGCTTTGGTGGAAGTCGACTTTGACGATCCGACTATGAACGTGCGAGGACGTCGTGCCTTAGCAATCGCTAAACCAACTCCGAGAGGTTATTGACCACGCCGGAGCACGATCAACCTGACCACGAGGGTCTGTTTCCTGCGAGCAAACGAAGAACAAGCAAGAAACTAAGATTGCAATCTGGATATTGCGAATATAAGGAAAGCTTTATTGATCAAGGTGGGGTTCTGTGACGCCTTTGTCTGGTCGTTGAACACAAACGAAGTACGCGAAGTTGCAGCTATGGCGAACTTTTAATCTAAACAAAACCCAAAGTCTAAACGGTGCCCTAAGGGCTGTATATATGGAGGAAGAGAGGGGGAATTTCGTGGCCCTTGGTGGAGGGGTCCGAAATCAACCCTATCTCTTGTTTCCCCACACATACGGACTCTAAAAATAGCCTATACTTATGTATTTCGAAATTACATGGGCCTGGCCCAATAAAAAGGTGACGCAGCACCTATAATAGCCTCGGGACGAAATTTATGAAGTGGCATCTTGTATATTTCGTCCAAGGCTTCATGCACCCATTATGGTGGCTTCAAAGTCCTGAAATCATCACTTGTAACTCCGTTCTTGTTCCCCTTGCGCATGCCATCATCTCCATGCTTGTTCTTGCTCCACTGTTCATCCTTCTCCAAGCTAGGCCCTTCATTTGTAAGCAAAACAAATGTATCCAATTTAGGCAGCATCATATTCTCATGAACATTAGAATCATTACCAAGAAACAAAAGTATCTGATAATTTAATTGGCGTGCGCGAGCTCTAGTAATTGGTCCCGTATATGTAGCAGTAGGGGCTGTGGGTGTAACAATGGTATTCATGTCCTCATCATCCTCCCCTTCTTGAAATGAAGTCGTCCTCGATGGAAGCTCATCTTCCTCACCCAAATAAGGCTTCAAATCTGCAATGTTAAAAGTGGGACTAACCCCAAAATCTGCAGGCAGCTCAAGTTTATTTTCTCTAACACCTTAAAGGGACCATCAACACGTGGCAGTAGCTTTGATTTGCGCAAATCAGGAAATCTATCCTTACGCAAATGTAACCAAACAAGATCTCCAGGTGCAAACACAACATGTTTTCTACCCTTATCTCCAGCAAGTTTATATTTAGCATTCATACGCTCAATGTTTTCCTTAGTTAACTCATGCATTTTTAAAATCAATTCAGCACGTCGTTTAGCATCAAAATTAACCTTGTCCGAAGATGGAAGAGGCAACAAATCAATAGGTGCACGAGGTAGGAAACCATACACAACTTCAAAAGGGCACATCTTAGTAGTAGAATGCAATGAACGATTATAAGCAAATTCAATATGAGGCAAGCATTCCTCCCACATTTTCTTATTATTCTTCAAAACAGCCCTAAGCATAGTAGACAACGTTCTATTGACTACTTCAGTTTGTTCATCAGTTTGGGGGTGACATGTAGTACTAAAAAGCAGTTTAGTCCCCAACTTAGCCCATAAACATCTCCAAAAGTGGCTAAGAAATTTAGTATCACGATCTGAAACAATAGTATTTGGCACACCATGCAAGCGAATAATTTCATGAAAGAACAAATCAGCAACATTAACAGCATCATCGCTTTTATGACATGGTATAAAGTGTGCCATTTTCGAGAATCTATCCACGACAACAAATATGCTATCCCTCCCCTTCTTTGTTCGAGGTAAACCTAAAACAAAGTCCATAGATATATCCTCCCAAGGAACACTAGGTACAGGCAAAGGCATATATAAACCATGAGGATTGAGTCGTGACTTAGCTTTTTGACATGTAGTGCATCGAGCAATAAAACGCTCAACATCCCGTCTCATCTTTGGCCAAAAGAAATGTGTAGAAAGTACGTCCTCCGTCTTCTTCACGCCAAAGTGTCCCATTAATCCTCCTCCATGCGCCTCCTGCAACAACAAAAGACGAACAGAGCTAGCTGGAATGCATAGCTTGTTAGCACGAAACACAAATCCATCGTTAACGACAAACTTGTTCCACATTCTTCCTTCTTTACAATTCTGCATTACATCTTTAAAATCAGCATCATGCACATATTGATCTTTGATGGTCTCCAAACCAAATATTTTGAAGTCAAGTTGTGAAAGAATAGTATAGCGACGAGACAATGCATCAGCAATAACATTTTCTTTTCCCTTCTTGTGCGTAATGACATAAGGGAAAGTCTCAATGAATTCAACCCATTTAGCATGTCTACGATTCAGTTTAGCTTGACTTTTAATATGTTTCAAAGATTCATGATCAGAATGTATAACAAATTCTTTGGGCCATAAATAATGTTGCCATGTTTCTAAAGTCCGAACAAGAGCATATAATTCTTTATCATAAGTAGAATAATTCAGACTAGGCCCACTCAATTTTTCAGAAAAGTATGCAACAGGTTTGCCATCTTGTAATAACACACCTCCTAATCCAATTCCACTAGCATCACATTCAAGCTCAAAAGTCTTATTAAAATCAGGAAGTTGGAGTAAAGGAGCATGTGTCAACTTATCTTTCAATACCGAGAAGGCTTCTTCCTGTGCGGTACCCCAAAGAAAAGGCACATCTTTCTTTGTAAGCTCATTGAGAGGTGCAGCAATGGTGCTGAAATCTCTCACAAAACGCCTATA
>NC_041382.1:300426471-300531747 GCF_002162155.2 Triticum dicoccoides | reverse complement strand
ACCTCAGTTGGAGGGGCATGCATTCATAGCTTAGGATTCCCTTCGTGCCGACACGAGGGAGGAGGGTGGCTGCTAGCTACTTCGCACTTTGCTAGGTGAACCTCGGTTGGGGGGGGAGGGGGCATGCATTCATAGCTTAGGATTCCCAATTCGTGCGGACACGAGGGGGGGTGGGGGCAAGCAATACCGTGCACTTTGCAAGAGAGGTGCCACATCGAAGTTGCATTTGGTATTTGAAAATCAAACCACCCTTTTGATACATAAATTTGGTCCACATGCAAGTGTGTTCGTGTTCTGACCCTCTCCCGCGTCATTTTTCGCCAAATTTATGAACATTAGACAAGTCGGATGACGCAACAGACACGGTTCACTCAAACTAACTGTGTGCCACGCCGGTGCACCTTTCACGCACACATCCGCATGTTACATTGGGCTCCACGAGGCTCCCCCTCTCAAAATATCTGCCGCCTCGAGGTTTTTTTTTGTTTCATAATACATGGTTGTTATCTCTGGACCGTGTGCGATGTTTCTTGTTCCCAATACTGCCTGCATCCCAAGAAAATATATGCCCGCCTCGAGGGTTTTTCTGTTTCATAACACACGGTTGTTATCTTCGGACCGTGTGTGATGTACTATCATCAAAATTTTCAATAGCCGGCATTTCCCTCCCGCGTTTGACTCCCGCGTAGTAAAATTTTCAATACCCGCGTCATTTCCGCAAACACCCCCCTCCACACACACACACACACACAAAAACCTCCTCGGGCGTGCACGCACACACACACACCAAAACCTCCTCGGGCGTGCGCACACACACACACACCCTCCCTCGCTTGAAACCCTAGCAAGGTCCCCACCGCCGCCGCAAGGCCTCCATTGTCAACATCTGTCGGTTTGCCCGTGCAGCTTACCCACCGATCTGCATACCCAGGACGCCCTGAGTTTCTTAGATGAAGCCTGCCAAACGCCCCCTTTCCCACAGATCCCCATCCCCCACTCCTGAGCATCGCAGCCTAAGCCCGGCTACGCTTCCCGTGGAGCTCGAGGAGCGACTGGCCCAAAAGTGGTGCATAGCGGTCTCTTCGCCTAACGTCACCGAGGAAGCTAATGACCATTACTGGTGGTAGGCACTCAAGCAGTGGGCTAGAGTATGCGGGCATGTCTCGGCCGCCGGCAACGGCATCGAGGTTATCGGGAACGACGGCCTGAGGCGGTCTATGTCACAGGTTAAGTGGCCCACCCCCAACCCCTCGGGTTCAACCACCGTCGATCTCATCCATGGCCCCACCGCTGTTCTCCTCTGGCTTGCTGTCAACAATTTGCCATTCTACATCGCCATTGAGCCCCTTTTGTCATTTCTGAATGACACGTTCTGCAACGCTGGCTTGGGATCCATAACTTCCAAGTCAGACCTCATCAACGGCGACCACGAGGAGGGCACCCTCTCCGGCTCTTCCAATGGGAAAGAGCCCATCTGCTCTTCCAAGGGGAAAGCGCCCGTCTACAACATCAGGGAGGGCACCCTATAGTTGTGCTCTTCCAAGGGGAAGGAGCCCATCTGCGACAACATGGAGCGCATCCAGGGTCCGTGCTCTTCCCACGGGAACGAGCCCATCTGTGACAAGTGAGTAAACCCATGATTTGTTTTGTCGTGCCTCTTCATAGGGGGAAACACATGATTTGTTTTGTCGAGTCCCTTTTGTAGTGTAGTGAGAATATGTCCAGTTTTAATTGCTATATCCAGTTCTTTGCACTATGCCTTGTTTATTTCAGTTGTTCACAATGTGATGCTCTATATGTGCAATTATTTACTGTGCAGTACATTTCATCAATCCAGTTTTAAACATACCAATAGGAATGCATATATTTGCTTGCTGTTAAGCCTGTTATAGCTAGCATATGCCTCTTTTAAAGTTTTTTTATTGTTCGGTTGTTTGTAGTTAGCATATGTCCAGTTTCAAATGCTATCTTTGGTTGTTCGTAGTATGCCTTGTTTATTCCAGTTATTCACAATGTGATGTTCTATATGTGCAAGTATGAACTGTGCAGTTCAATTTCATCAGTACCAGTTTCAACAATACCACTATGAATGACTACATTTGGTTGCTGCATCTTGTAGTTAACACGCCTTTCCATTTTTATTTAACAATTATAACCAGTGTACTTAGACCGGCACAATACCAGTTTGAATGACTATGTTTGCTTGTTGTTAAATGTTAGGCCTGTTGCAGTTAGCACACCTTTCCACTTGTTTTGCTTTACTAGTGTGCTTAAACCTGCACACTGAAGCTATCTTTTGTAGATTATTTTGTCTGCCATGTATAATTTTGGTTGATGTTTAGCCTATTGTGCTTAACATGCTTCTCGATGTACCTACACAGGACAATTTTGGGAACGACTGATGTTTTCCATCGAGGTTAGTTTCATCCCATGGCTTATATCTGCTCACTGTTCAGGATATCGGTAGCTGGTACCATATAGGTCGGCGGCTGATAAGGGACTAATCGATGAATCAGATTTTTAACTGAATATATCTGCAACCCATTTATCGTTAGGTTAACTAGGGCCGTATGTAATATATCTAAGGCTACATAGCAACATGCACTATACTTAATGTTTAAATATGCAATCCTAGGCTACATAGCAACAAGGAAGACTGTTACATTAATGTTCTAATGATGTCTAGATATACATAGAAGAGGAGCAGCAACAACAACAACAACAACACATCCATGTTTGGATATTCAACTTAGCTAGAGGTAAGAGTTAGTTTCTAGCTCATTACTAACCCTGAGCTAACTCCATCCAAAGAGTTGTTTGGATGGCAGGTTTAGATTGACAATAAATGCACTAGGAGAACTAGATCCAATTAGCACCTCTTGGGTTGGATAGTTTTTTTTGGGTGGATTATAGATGCAACTAGCTCAAAATAGCCCTCATGTTTAGATATATTTCAGGGCTATTTGATCCCGAACTAGCTCAAACTAACTATAACCCCTAGATACAGCAGCAGCTAATCAGCCGATAATTTGTAAGAATGCACTCAACTCCTTCCGGCCCATAATATAAGATGTTAATTCACCTAATATGTGAGTATATTGGATGTTATAAGATACTCCCTCCGTTCCTAAATATTTGTCTTTTTAGATATTTCAAATGGACTACCACATACGGATGTATATAGACATGTTATAATAGAGTGTTGTACTACATCATTGTGCAATTGTTGTTTAGCTTCTAATATTAACTTGGTGCTTTTAGGTACATATGTCATTGTTAAAGATCCGTGCTTCGGCCCTTTCTGCGTATGGGTTAATGAGATATCAATGAACCATCATCAAGTGAGGAAGCTGATAAAGATTGTTAGAAAAATGGGTCCAAAGATGGCAACTAAACTATTTGTTTACACTTTATCCAAGACAACAATGAACTGCAGGATGGTAAGTAAGAACTCTGCAGCCTTCTTTTTACTGCCCATAATGAGTTGTGTTAGATGACAATGTTTGAATATTTTTCCTTTGCAGTGGTTGCCAAAGCAGTTTACTCAAGATTACCTCTCAAACTACATGATTGGTGGGCATGCAAAGGTTAAAGTATTTATACCAGAACACGATGATTATCCGGATGTTTTCATGAAGACCGTGAAGGATGGGTAGTCGGCCATCACAAGGGGTTGGACTAGAGTCGTGCGTGCCTTCTGCATGGAGGAGGGCACAATATGGGCATTTCGCTTCACCTTGTTCAGCAACCAGAATATATTTCGCCTCTTTCTTTACTGTCTTTAATAGTACAAGCATACAACTGATGAGGACATCAATACCATTGTTACACCCATAGCCCCTACTGCTACATATACGGGACCAATTACTAGAGCTCGCGCACGCCAATTAAATTATCAGGTACTTTCGTTTCTTGGTAATGATTCTAATGTTCATGAGAATATGATGCTGCCTAAATTGGATACATTTGTTTTGCTTACAAATGAAGGGCCTAGCTTGGAGAAGGATGAACATTGGAGCAAGAACAAGCATGGAGATGATGCTATGCGCAAGGGGAACAAGAACGGAGTTACAAGTGATGATTTTAGGACTTTGAAGCCACCATAATGGGTGCATGAAGCCTTGGACGAAATATACAAGATGCCACTTCATAAATTTCGTCCCGAGGCTATTATAGGTGCTGCGTCACCTTTTTATTGGGCCAGGCCCATGTAATTTCGAAATACATAAGTATAGGCTATTTTTAGAGTCCGTATGTGTGGGGAAACCAGAGATAGGGTTGATTTCGGACCCCTCCACCAAGGGCCACGAAATTCCCCCTCTCTTCCTCCATATATACAGCCCTTAGGGCACCGTTTAGACTTTGGGTTTTGTTTAGATTAAAAGTTCGCCATAGCTGCAACTTCGCGTACTTCATTTGTGTTCAACAACCAGACAAAGGCGTCACAGAACCCCACCTTGATCAATAAAGCTTTCATCTTATATTCGCAATATCCAGATTGCAATCTTAGTTTCTTGCTTGTTCTTCGTTTGCTCGCAGGAAACAGACCCTCGTGGTCAGGTTGATCGTGCTCCGGCGTGGTCAATAACCTCTCGGAGTTGGTTTAGCGATTGCTAAGGCGCGACGTCCTCGCACGTTCGTAATCGGATCGTCAAAGTCGACTTCCACCAAAGCGATATCCATCATCTCATCGAAAGACGGGACACCTTTGCCTCTATCAAGTGGTATCAGATTTCCAGGTTGTTCGGTGAGATTTTACAGTTTTTCGTAGTTTAGATCGAGTCTGTTCTTCATACCTACAGTCCACGAAAAAGCCACAAAAAAAATTTAGGGTTAGTTCATCATATTCGAACCAATCTGAGCCTTTGCATAATCTTTTTAGGGTTTTTCTTTGTTGAATTTGCGGTTGCATCGTCGTGTCTAGTTGCTGGTCTTAGAGTCTAGTCTTTTAGAGTTTCGAGTTCTGGTCATAAGTTGTCACGCCGCCGCCGCACCATCACATCGCCCCTGCCATCTACCACCACCGCTTATCCGCCACCGCTTCGAATCCGTATCCATATACCACCACCGCTGTCATATACGACCACCGCTGTCATCTACCAACATATATCCACCACCAATCCGAGTTCTTGTCATATTAGGTTTGTTTTCGAGATCCATCTAGATTCCGATTCGTGTTTCCTTGCCGGAGTAGGTGTCGGAAAAAAAAAGAGTCCGGAAACCACGCTCCGTTTAGGCCCAAATTTTTTCGAAAACGCATTTTTCGAAAAAAATTCTGGCTAACCTATTTTTAGGTGTTTCTGAGTGTTTTGAGACAGGTGCCACTATAGGAAGTTTTTTTTGACCCGTTTCCAGTTTTTGGGTCCGGGCAGTCGAAAAAAAAAATTGTTCGAAAAAATTTCGTGCCCATCCTGTCAGTTTGAGCTAGGAAGAGTTTTGAGACACTCGCCATTATAGTGATTTTTCGCAAAATAAAAAAAAAAGCAGCGCAAAAAAAAGAGCGCAAAAAAAAGAGCGAAAAAAAAAATTCCAGAGTGTGCTTTTCCCTTGTTTACGTGCCGCGCCGTGATTTTGTTGGTGTTCTAGGCTCGCGTCTCTAGCACAGTCTAGCCTAGGACCAGCACAGTACCGTCGTTGAGCGTTTATTCAACTTTGCATCTCTGAATTGATTATTGCTGACCCTTTTTGCTACCATATTATAAGCCTTCCCAGCTCCACATACATCTACATCGTGCGGTTGACTCTCCCTGATAATCACTCTATCCAAGCTTTGAGAGTTTTTGACTATAACGGTTGCCGATCACCGCCTGCTGCTGGGTAAGAACTGGTAAGAATTTGAGATTTGCTTGACGGATTTGTGACACCCACCACCACCTCTTGTTAGTAGTCTGTAGGATCATATTCTTGTGTGTTTCTATTGCTGCTAACCATGCCAGGATCACAAGCCGATGAGACTGACTGGGAGAACATGACGAATAAGGATTTGCATGATAAATTTCAGCAAATGATGAGTGGACAGGTGCAAGATGTGCTAAACAGATTTGAAGAGGCCATGGAGAAGATAGATGGCATGGAGAAGACGTTCGAAACAAAGCTCGATAACAAGTTTAATGAATTGCTCGCGCGTCTTCCACCACCACCACCCGCTGCACCTAACGCACCTCTCCAACAACAACAACAACGACTACCTCCACATCGCGAAACAGACCTCCGCCGAGCGAGCCGTGTTCCTCTTGCGTTTGGCCAAACTGTTGGTGCTGCTGTTGATACTTCTATGGCTCCTGCTGCTGATGCGGAGGAGGATGATTATGTGGGAGATTACGAGGATGAGGTTGCTCAAAATCAGAACTACGTGCAACCACCTGCACCACAACCACCAGGTCGTCCACATGCAAATAATCACAAGTGTAGGGCTTTCCCTCAGGTACGAGATCATGACCATCTTCCTAAACTGAAATTGAATATTCCACCTTTCGAGGGTAGATATGTTCCTGATATATATCTTAATTGGGAGTTAGAAACTGAACAACGATTTACATGTTTACAATATCCTGAGGAGAGACGGGTTGCCGCTGCTGTTTGTGCTTTCACTAGTTTTGCATGTGTATGGTGGTCTGAACATTGTAGATTATATCCTATTCCAACTACTTGGGTTGCTTTGAAAACTGCTATGCGTACTCGTTGGGTTCCACCATATTATCAACGTGAATTGCTTCAAAAATTACAGCGCTTAAGACAAGGAAAAAATTCTGTAGAAGAATATTATCAGGAATTACAAACTGGCATGATTAGATGTGGTATTGTTGAGGAGAATGAAGCTATGCTTGCACGTTTTCTGGGTGGATTAAATAGAGAGATTCAGACCATTCTAGACTATAAGGAGTATACTAATATCACTCGTTTATTCCATCTTTCTTGTAAAGCTGAACGTGAAGTGCAGGATCGACAAGCATTGGCGCGAACTAACTTTTTTGCAGGCCGACCTTCATCATGGACACCATGTGCATCTTCTATTTCAACTGCACCAGCACCTCCATCAGGTGCCACCTCCAGCCGTGATACAAGAAAACAGGCACAACCACCATTATCCGCCAAGAGCGCACCTGCGGGGCCTGCACAACGTTCTTCTTCTTCCATAGCATCAACAGGGCATATGTTGGGGATATTACCACTGGGCGTAAACCGGCCTGCTTGGGCCGGGTTAACTTCATAGTGGTATAAGCAGGTGAAGGCCCAAGGCCTATAGTCGGTCTAGAATCTGTAGCTGTAAACCGACCTGATGTATAACTTGTATTGTAAGTTAGGAATAGAGAGATACCAACCAGGATACGAATATGAACTGGCTGGGACTCTATGGACCGACGGGCGTCACCCGTGTATATAAGGGGACGACCCGACGGCGGTTCAGAAGGTACGATAACAACTCGAGCCTAGGCGAAGCTTGTTTGCTCCCTAGCCATCGAGATCATATCAATTCCACCACAACTAGACGTAGGCTGTTACCTTCGTCGAAGGGGCCGAACTAGTATAAAACCCTCGTGTCTTTGTGTCCGTTTTAACCCCTTCAAGTAAACGCGTAGCGATGGCTCCACGACTAAGTCCTTTCGCTAGGACACCTGCCGTGACAAATCCACGACAGTTGGCGCCCACCGTGGGGCTATCGCACGATAGTTTGACGATCTTGGAGGACAAGCTCAAGGGACTCGAAGGCTATGTAGTGGGCCAGATGACCAAGAGTCGTCGGGGCAGGATCTACATCGATGATGCAGGATGGGGTCCCGAGGCCGATTCGATCGAGTATGGGTACCGGGTCCTCTTTGGCAGCATACACGTCTTCATCAGCAAGATCGGTGAGCCTGGGCCTGAGCCGGACATCTACACCGACCCCGTCGAGACGGCTCAGCGTGCGAGATCTACCCAGGTTAAACCGGCCATGAAGCGTGCCTTCGTTGGAGTCATCTACGGAGGAGAGCGTGGGGACGAATCAGAGCACGGTAACGAGACCGTCGTCTATTCTGGCGACGAGTCTTCGTCCGGAGAGACCGAGTCGCTATACTGGATGCAAGACGATCAGGTGAGGGGTTGTTCCGATGGCGACAGTATTCCGGACCCCCCAGGACAGATCAACCGGGTTGGAATATTCATGGCTGGCACCCAGGCGGCGAATTACTCTTCGACTGCCGCAGCAATGCTCTCGGATCCGCAGCGGCAGCGGTAGTAGGGGCAGGAGCCTTGTGCGCCCGCCGGTTCAAGTTCTGTCTGATCTGTTTGACGCACTAGCCGCGCTTATGACAGAGGATGATCCGGCAGATCAAGAGGCTCATAATGCAGAAATTGCGAAGGTGAGAGAGCAGATCGTGCAAGCCAAAGCGGATCTGGCAGCGGAAAAAGACCGGATGGCTGCAGAGCGGGCCGCTTTGGACGCACAGGCCTATAAACTCATGCTTGACCAGAATGCATCACAAGAGGTTTTGAAGCGGAAGCACAGATCACGCCTGCCGTTAGGGTTTGACCCCCGAAATCTATTTCACACTCCAGGAGCTGGACCCAGTAATCCACCGCGGTATCAGGAGACAAACCGGATTGAGGCGTCAGGGGCAGGAGTGGCGGTCCAACCTCGCCTGATGGAACCCCCTCGCCAAAATATTGTGGTCCCTCCGCCGGTCCAGACGCCCCCGGGTCATTATTCGAATCCTATGGACAACCTTGTTGCGGCCGCCGCACGATTAGAGGCCATCCCAGTCGAAGGGGATTCTCCGCAAGCAATAGAGACGCGCCAGGTTAAGGAGCTTCTCCGGACCGCACTGATTCAGCAGGAGGCATACTCATACAGCCGTGATCGGGTTCATTCTACGCCCCGTCTGAGCCGGAGCTATAGCAGGCGCATAGATGAACCGGCCATATCAAGCAATGCGCAAGGCCGTGAAGCGGCCCGTGGTGATGACCCGGTAGGCGGTGTTGTCGATACTAGGGATGCGGTGAACCGGGCCCGGGCGCAAAGGGAGGCCGAGTTAGCGGCACAGGATAATGCGGGCCGACTCACACCGGTTCGTTCTGCCGGGCCAGGAATCACATCCGCTCTGGGAGTGCCTTGCTTGGTCCCTGCTTTACGTAATGTGCGCCTGCCCAAAGATTTCAAGGGTCCATGCAAGGTGTCGAATTACACCGCTGATTTACCCCCTGAAGCATGGATAGAGAGTTATGAGATGGCCATGGAAATGCTGGACGTGGATGAGGCCGCATGTGCAAAATATTTCACCATGATGCTTGAGGGCACGACTCGTACTTGGTTAAAGAGCCTACCGCCCAATTCTATCAGCTCACGGGCCTAGTTGCGGGCCCGGTTTATACATAATTTCAAGGATACATGTAAGCAGCCCAAGTCCATAGTGGACCTGGCGGCTTGTGTCCAGGAAGAAGGAGAATCAACGACCCATTGGGTGCGCCGCGTTTCGGAAATTTTGCACTCATCTGACATGATTAATGCTGACTCTGCGGTCTTAACTCTGGAAGGCAACTGCCGGTTTGAGCCTCTAAAATTGAAATTGGGACGCATGAAGCGGTTCTGTAATGACATGGGAACCCTCATGGCTGCTTTAGTGAAGTATGCCGATTCGGACAGTACCAAGGATCCTGAGCTTAATGATGATGAAGCAGGGAAGGGAAAGAAGAATAGCAACTCCAAGCAGCAGCAGAACAAGCTAGCGGGTCATGGAAACGGTGGCAAGCGCAAAGCGGACGGCAGCGTGGACTTTGTGGCCAACACTAACGCACAGGACAGGGGGCAGCGGCGTAGAGGTAAACCGGCAAATCGTAGCGGGGCTCCCAATCCTAATGCAAGCCGTTTGAACTATTTGTTGAATCAGCCTTGCCCGAAGCACGGGACGAAGGAGGCGCCGGCTAACCATCTTTGGAAAGATTGTTATATCATGCAGGAGTTCAAAAACTCTAATGCTTTCCGGTATGATCACAGATCAGGTGGCGGTTCAGAATCCGGTTTCCACGGGCCGGATCACGATGGAGCTTCCGGTTCAGGTCGCAATCAGGGCGGTCACAATCACCAGAATAATCAGAACAGCCAGCAGCAGCAGCAGCAGTTGGGTTATCAGAGCCAGCCAAAACAGTTGAACAATGGGCAATATCATGTTTTCACAACTAGTTTGGATAAGCGCAACCGAAAACTCCACAAGCGAGCGGTGAATTCTGTTGAACCGGCCTTACCACGTTACTTGCGCTGGTCGGAGCAGCCTATCATGTGGAGCAGAGAGGATCACCCGCCCCGGGTTGATAACCCGGGCCAGCTAGCATTAGTGGTAGACCCTCATGTGGGGGGTTATAAATTCACCAAGGTACTCATGGATGGAGGAAGCAGTATTAACATACTATACTATGAGACATTCCGGCGCATGGGACTAACCGACAAGGATCTCCGACCGTCGAATACGGTATTCCACGGTGTTGTGCCAGGCAAATCTGCATATCCTGTTGGTAAAATAGCCCTAGATGTGGCTTTTGGGGATGAGCACGACTCCCGGTCGGAAAAACTAACATTTGAGGTGGTGAAGATCCGGAGCCCGTATCACGCCTTGTTTGGCCGGCCGGCTTACGCCAAGTTCATGGCGCGGCCTTGTTATATCTACTTGCAGCTCAAGATGCCGGGTTACAAGGGGACCATAACGGTTCATGGGAGCCGTAGGGTTGCTTTGGAATGTGAGGAAGGTGATGCGGCTTATGTAGAGTCAGTCTGTGCCACAGAGGAGTTGAAGTATTATAAGGACAATGTTGATCCGGCGGATATGACCCCTTTAAAGAAGCCAACTACAGAGCATGATTCAGATCTGAAGTTCAAATCGGCAGATGAGACCAAGCTTGTTGACTTCGTGCCCGGCGATTCGTCCAAGCAGTTCACTATCAGTGCCAACCTAGATCCCAAATAGGAAAGCACGCTCATCGAGTTCATCCGTGAGAATCGGGACATTTTTGCATGGAAGCCGTCTGACATGCCAGGTGTACCGAGGGAACTCGCTGAGCACACTCTTAATGTGGATCCTAAGTATAAACCGGTGAAACAGTTCCTCCGCCGGTTTAACGAAGAAAGACGCAAGGCCATTGGAGAGGAAGTGGCCAGGCTTTTAGCAGCTGGGTTTATTATTGAGGTGTTCCATCCAGAGTGGCTTGCTAATCCGGTGCTGGTTCTTAAGAAAAACGGCACTTGGCGTATGTGTGTGGATTACACAGATCTTAACAAGGCCTGTCCGGCAGATCCCTTTGCCCTCCCCCGTATTGATCAGATCATTGATGCCACGACGGGTTGTGAGCGTTTGAGTTTTTTGGATGCATACTCTGGATATCATCAGATCAAGATGGCGGTTAAGGACCAGGAGAAAACAGCATTCATCACTCCTTTTGGAGCCTTCTGCTATGTATCTATGCCCTTCGGGCTCAAGAGTGCCCAAGCCAACTATCAACGGTGTGTACAGAATTGCCTGCATGAGCAGATCGGCCGCAATGTGCACGCATATGTGGATGATATTGTAGTAAAATCAAGGCAGAAGGTGACACTGGTGGATGATTTGAAGGAGACCTTTGACAACTTACGAGCTTATAGGATGATGCTTAATCCGGCCAAGTGTGTTTTTGGTGTTCCAGCAGGCAAGTTACTGGGTTTCTTGGTGTCTAACAGAGGAATTGAGGCTAATCCGGAGAAGATTACGGCTATTACATCTCTAGCTAAACCGGCGTGTATCAACGATGTTTAGCGTTTGGCGGGCCGAATCGCTGCGCTGAGCCGGTTTATCAGCCGCCTCAGGGAGAAGGCTATCCCTTTGTACCAAATGCTGAGGAAGACAGACAATTTCGTCTGGAGTCCAGCTGCTGACGAGGCATTTGAGGACCTGAAGCGGCAGTTAGCCAATCCGCCTGTTCTTGCAGCTCCGGTCGACAAGGAGCCACTACTATTATACGTAGCGGCTAATGCTCGGGCAGTTAGCGTGGCTATTGTGGTGGAGCGCAAAGAGGCAGGCAAGGAATATCCGGTTCAGCAGCCGGTTTATTATATCAGTGAGGTGCTGATTGAATCCAAGCAAAGGTATCCGCATTGGCAGAAGCTGGTCTATGGTGTTTTTATGGCTAGTCGGAAGTTGAAGCAGTATTTCCAAGGGCACCCCGTCACAGTGGTCAGTTCAGCTCCCTTGGGTGATATTATACAGAATCGGGAGGCGACTGGCCAAATTGCCAAGTGGGCTATAGAGCTGGGGCCGCATGGACTGAAGTACGTGCCTCGGACGGCAGTGAAGTCTCAAGCACTTGTTGATTTCATCAATGATTGGACGGAATTACAAGCACCAGAGGAGAAGCTGGATCACACATATTGGACTATTCATTTTGACGGATCCAGGCAATTGGAAGGCTCAGGGGCTGGAGTCGTATTAACTTCCCCGCGAGGTGATAAGTTTTGTTATGTTCTCCGCTTAATGTTCCCTTGTACTAAAAATGCAGCTGAGTATGAAGCCTTGCTCCATGGTCTGCGGATGGCTAAAGAGATGAATTTAAGCCGGGTTAAGTGTTTTGGTGACTCGGACCTAGTGGCTCAATAGGTGTCCGGCACTTGGGACTCTAAAGACCCGCTCATGGCTGCATATCGTCGGGAAGTGGATAATATTGCAGGTTGTTTCAAGGGTTATCAAGTGGATCATGTGGACCGTCGGAAGAATGAAGCGGCGGATGCTTTAAGCCGGTTAGGCTCTCAGCGTAAACTGGTTCCGCCTAACGTCTTTTTGGATGTGTTGCACAATCCGTCAGTCAAGCTCCCAGGTGAAGCGGATTTGGCTATTCCTGATCCGGAGTGCCAATTGGTGGCAGCCCTGCGTGTTATTCCGGATTGGACAGTCCCTTATCTTGCGTACATGATAAGGGGGGAGTTGCCAGAGGATGAGATTCTGGCCAGGCAGATAGTCCGGCGATCCAAGTCTATGACGATTGTCAATGGTGAATTACATCATTGCAGTGTATCAGGGGCGTTTCAACGTTGTGTTTCTCCTGAGGAAGGCTGTGAAATCTTAAGAGAAATCCATGAAGGGGATTGTGGGCACCACGCTGGTTCAAAGTCTCTGGTTGCAAAGGCGTTTCGTCACGGGTTCTACTGGTTGACAGCACATGCTGACGCGGAGGACTTGGTTAAACGGTGTGATGGATGTCAGAAATTTTCAAGGCGTGCTCATGTGCCGGCTCAGGAATTGAGGATGATCCCAATAACATGGCCGTTTGCAACTTGGGGGCTAGACATGGTTGGACCTTTTAAAAGGTCCAAGGATAAGAAAACTCACCTTTTGGTGGCAGTTGATAAATTTACCAAGTGGGTTGAAGCGGAGCCTGTCAGCAAGTGTGATGCAGCAACAGCGGTACAATTCATCAAGAAGGTGATTTTCCGGTTTGGTTTTCCACATAGTATCATTACTGATAATGGTACCAATTTATCCAAGGGCGCTATGAAGGAGTTCTGTGAACGGGAGCACATCCGACTTAATGTGTCGTCAGTGGCACACCCCCAGTCCAATGGACAGGCAGAACGAGCTAATCAGGAAATCTTGCGAGGCATCAAACCTCGGCTTTTGGTCCCATTGCAAAGAACAGCAGGATGTTGGGTTGAAGAGCTGCCATCTGTATTATGGAGTATCAATACTACACCAAACCCGGTCCACAGGATACACGCCATTTTTCATGGTCTATGGAGCAGAGGCAGTTCTCCCTAGTGACATCCGGCACGATTCGCCTCGTGTGGCAGCTTATGTGGAGGCAGATAATGAGACAGCACGACAAGATGCTTTGGACCTATTGGACGAGGAGCGTGATATAGCGGTTGCCCGTTCGGCGATTTACCAGCAAGATCTTCGTCGTTATCACAGTCGCCGGGTTAGAACCAGAACTTTTCAAGAAGGAGATTTGGTGCTTCGATTCATCGAAGATCAAACGGATATGCACAAGTTATCCCCGCCTTGGGAGGGACCTTTCGTAGTCAGCAAGAATCTGCACAACGGGTCGTATTATCTGATTGATATTCGAGAGCATCAAGACTCACGTACATCAGAGGAGGAGACCGGCAGACCGTGGAATATAGCTCATCTTCGGCCTTACTATACTTGAGCCATTGGCTCTATCTATGTACATATCATGACAATGTATATATTATCTTTGATATATCAAACCGGAGCCTCAACTGAAGCGGGGTTTATGTCTGTCTCATCATGCGAGGTTACACGGAGTGGTTCTGCTTAAAGCGGCCTCCGGTTTACCCCTTGACATTTGTTTTTATATATCACTGGGGGCCTTGGTCGTGTCCGAACCAACGAACACCCTTTGATAGGCGGCAGCCACCAGATCATTTGGGGACTTGGTCAAGTCTGAACCAGTCACGCCTCTTGGTCGGCCTAAGGCCACAAAATCATTTGGGAGCATGGTCGGGCCCGAGCCATTGCTACGCCTCTTGATCTGGCATATATGCCACGAGTCATTTGGGGACCTGGTTGACCTGAATCATTGTCACTCCTATTGGGGGCCTTGATCTTGTCCGACCATGGTAATGCCATCTGAACAGCTCAGTATAGCATATTTTTGCAAATGGTTTTTATTATTACTTTTGCTTCCATGTTGTTTTCATGGTTTGTTCGTTTTTTTGTTGGATTTCTTTATGTCAACAAGTATATTTTTTCCGGGTCAGCCAATGATTTTTGATCCCCCTTCTAATCCGGAGGATTCTGCCCGGTTTACCTTTTCCCTGTTCACCTCACGGAGTAACCAGGGGGCTCGTATTAAGTCAGTACGGTTTGTACGGGGGCTACTTTCTCCCTTTTTGACGGTAATGGTTTATAAAAACCACCGCTTCAGGCTTGGATAAAGCCAGCCTCATACCCAAACATGTTCAAATTTTTTCTGATTGCAGGAAATATGAGTTAAAGTTTTTCAAGCAAAAGCCTCAGTACTTATGCACGAAGGCATATTCCAGGCAGAAGTTTTAATTATCCTATTACAAATCAGCATGGTGCCCAAACAAAATCATTGTTTTTGGGGAAGGATGTTGCAGATAGTTCTTCAAACCGGCTTCCGATTCAAGCCTGCTCCTCATCCTCCGCCGCTTCAGCTTCCTCGTTTCTACCCATTGGCTGGAAATCAACAGTGGTCCAGTCGATTCCCATTAAAGCTTGGAAAACAGCTTCTTCATGGATCAGGGAAGACGGTTCAATATCAGGGGCGTAGGTGTGCTTACGGATTGGAGGAATCAAATTCTCCGCTTCAACAGTTGGGGCAGGCACTCGCTTGTTTTGATTGTTATATTGCGCTTGATAATGCGTCAAATCTGCCTCTTCAGCTAACTGGCAAGCAAGAGGGCGCACTGCACGGTTTATGGCCCTTAAATCTTCTTCGTTGAACTCAGAGCCATCTTCTTTCAGACTGGGATAGCCTTGAGCTGCTTCCACAGGATCAAAGTCGGGCACCCATGCCTTTGCCCGGATTAAGGCATTGATGGCTCCGGTTCGAGCAGCGGATTTTTTCAGCTCCTCAATCTGGGCTGGAAGCATTGACAGCTTGCTAAGAGTGTCCTGGATTAAAGAGGGCGCCGGGTTGTTGTGAGATGCTGTGGTGATGATTCGTTGGGCTCCGGTATACAGTTGTTCTACCAAGGTGTAGGCAACTTTCAATTTCTTCCGCACATCATTTCCTAAGTGCCCAATACGTGTGCCTACAACAAAGATTGGAATGGTCTCAAACCGGACTTACGATACAGCAGATTCAACATTCATCACAAAAGTTACAAGGAGCTTACCAAAGATTGCAGCAGTCATGGAGTGTATTTGCCGCTGTACGGCCGTCAGTTCATCCACCACCGGTTTAAGGGCCGCTTCGGCATCTTCTGCTCTTTTGGTTAAACCGGCCTTCTCAGTGGCCCAGTCAGACCGCTCTTTCTTGAAATTTTCTTTCAGCCGTTCAGCAGTGCTCAAAGCGCTGGTTAATTCTTGCTTGGCCTTATCTCTTTCAGCTTGCTGGGTCTTCAGGGCCTCCTGCAAATCGGCAATCTGGTCTTCCTTGATTTTAATCTCAGCCTGCATACAGATGGTATTTTCAAACTCTACACAGGCGAGCCAAGAAATTGAAGTATCAACCACATAACAAAGTTATATGCCTGATACTTGGGGGCTAATGTACCTTCAATTTTTTGTACAATTGTTCGATTACAAAGTCCCAAGCTCAATACAAGTATTCAACTTGGCACTTGGGGGCTAATGGCTATTTGATCAAGTCATGTTCTAAGGACAGCTTTTTATTTTTTAGCCCCGGTTTGCTTATGCTAAACCGGCCTTCGAGGGTTATGCCGACGGATTTCACAAACTATATTCAGGATTAAGTCCCGGTTTGACCAAAGTCACACACCGGCCCTTGGGGGCTACTAGGATGAATGCAATGGCAGAAAAGAAAGATGGAATTTACCTCAAATTTATCCCTCATCATTTTGACCAGACCAGCTTCATAGTCACGGCTAGTGTAAAGCCGGTTTAAATAGCCAGAGTGAAGATCTTGAGCATTCAGAGCGGCGTATGTTTCTAATTCAACATCCCATTTTCCTTTGTTCAAAGGGGAGGAATCCTCTTTGATGGTATGCCTGGTAAGGGTGGCAGGATTCCCGGGTTCAGAGTGTCCTACACCAGTAATCACAACATCGTCATCTTTTGACTCGCCGGTTTGGGTTGGTGCGGCCGTTTTGTCAACAGGAGTGTGGGATTTTTCAATCTGGACAGAGCTGGCAGGCGGATCAACAGACACTGAAGTATTAATAAGACCCTCTTCAGGGATAACGTCGTCTTGCAGAGGAGGATCATTGGGGATATCTTCAGAAGTAAACATTTCACGATCCGGCGCTTGGTCATGTTCTGGGGCCACATTTTCTTCAGCCGCTTTATCCAGGCGAGCCTTCTTGCTTGGTTTCGGTTTAGCCCTGGAAGAAAAGATAAAAATTAAGGAAAAGTGTAAACCATTGCGCAGTATACTGGAAGCATATGTTCGGTTTAACTTACCCAGCAACTGTTTTCAAAGGTGGTAGCTGGGTGGCCGATGATTCACCAGATGATGAATGAGAAGTGACCTGATAATCAGAGTCGGATGGATTAAGAGGTTGACGGAAGAAACCCGCTTTACGATTTAAATCAATAAAAAGGTCGGAGACCTCGGAGCGGCGTTTTCGAACCGGACTGTTCGGTAAACCGGCAGAGGTAACTACCTGGCCACTGTGCCGGGTTGTGCGGCGAGCTTCGTGTTGCTGGGTCTTCATAAGAAATTGGGAATCCTTATAAGCAAGAGGATGAGAAAATTTAACTTTCCGGTTTGCCCGGCGAAATTTTGGCAAAGGCAAGATTTCTGAATCGGAAGAGAGAATGGTTACCTCAACGAAAACCGCATTGCTGGCTTTAGCGTCACCCTGACAAACATCATCATCAATAAGGCGTGTAAAAAGTAAGCCAAGTGAATCAAGTTCTACCTCAAGATCCGGATTACCCACATCATCATCAATAGCTGGGTCAAAAGAAGCGGTGGTTTTTCTCTTATGAGCTGGTTTCTTGATAACCTTGGTCTTGGGCCGGGTTGGCCGTCCTGCCTTCTCCGTTTTGTCTTGAGGAAGTTTTTTACTCCAGAACGGATTATCACCCTGGATCAGCAGCAATTAAAACGTTGAACATATAAAATAGTAAACCGGTTCAACAATAGAGCAATTGAAATATTACCGCAGGCGGTTTGTTGGTGGTGCAGTAAGGAAGCAGACCGGTTTGAGCACAGAGGTGCTCCAGTTCGTTCAGCATCTTTTTCACAGATTCTGTGACTTCGTCCTCAGGGAGTTGGATTTTAGTGTGTCGGAGTGGGTCATCGACACTATCAGTATACTCACACATCAAATTTGGGCGCCGGCTTAGAGGCAAAATGCTCCATGATATCCAGCAGCGTGCAAGGTCTATTCCTGTTAAACCATTGGCCATGAAGGCCCGGAGCTTGGACAGTTGAGGAGCATATTTAATTCTCTCCTTGGCGCTTAGCCTTTGTGGAAAAGGGTGAGTGTTGCTGAGTCGTTCCGGACGAAAGCCAGGCAAGGGATTTTCATTGGTAGGAGATGTATCCTTGCAATAAAACCAAGTTACGTTCCATTCTTTGGGGTGCGTATGGAGTTTGACGTGAGGGTAGGTGATTTCCTTCCTCTTCTGAATAGCCATACCGCCTAGTTCGGTATTAGGGCCGTCAGTGAATTCAGTCCGACGGTTCAGATGAAAGAGATCCCTAAATAACTCGACTGAAGGCTCCTCTTGATGGTATGCCTCGGAAAGTACTTGAAAATGACAAAGATTGGTGACGGAGTTGGGGCCGATATCCTGTGGACGGAGCTGAAAGTTGGCTAACACATCCCGATAAAATTTGGAGCCGGGTGGTTTGAAGCCCCGGGCCATATGATCTGTGAAGACCACGACCTCTCCTTCCTGGGGTGTAGGAGGACATTCATCTCCAGGAACCCTCCAATGAATCGTATCTTTGCTATCCAAAGCGCCAATCAGGACTAGATCATTCAGCTGTGGTTCTGTGACACGGGAGGGAACCCAGTTGCACTCGTACACTTGTTTGGCCATGATGAGATCTACAAGAAATAAGTGATCCGGTTCAAGAACATGCCGGATGAAACGGTGTTGATCTAATTACGGTAAACCGGGGGCAGTACCCATAAACCGGTCTTCTACAACGCAGCATCAGATGGATTCTGGCGGTTCAACCAGGGGACTAATGACATATATACCAGTCTAGTAATTTTCTCTCTATGGTGAAGTTAAACCGCCTGGCCTAAGCATTGGAAGCAATTGAAACTATGGATAATTGGTTATGCAGAAACAAGTTTCACAAAATTATGTTATAGCCGCGGATCTACAGCAAGCTCATAAAAAACAGGAAAAATTTCGAAGACTAAGGCGGAAACAGAAGTGAACTATCGAGCAGATATGTGCAGGAGATTTATGAGTTTGGATGAGAAATAACAAGCAGATACTAAAGGGATCGCTATTAAGCACAGTAAAAGTTCACAGATGCATTCAAGGATAGAGAACAGCCATGAACGCGCGATGAACAGAGCAAGAACATGGAACCCTAAGAACAGATCTAGGTTAAGAAGGAGAGAGGACTTGCCGGGAACGGAGAAGACACGGGAAGACGCCGCAACGCTCTGGTACGTTCAGGTTGATGCAGCGGCCCGAGACGAGGCAGAGGTCGACGATGGTGGCGGAGTTGCAAGGTTGGCGACGTGAGGAAGAAGAAGAAGAAGGGACGAAGGGGAAGAGAAAGGAAATGACCCTTCGGTCTTATTTATAAGGCAGCCGAGCTAGGTCAAACGCGCGAATCCAAGAGCTGTCATTAAGAGGGCGTTATGAATTTCAAGATGACGTCATGCCAGTTTACGGTAACCAAAACTGATGACATCATGCCGGTTTACAGCAACCAAAAATGATGATGGCATGGAGATTTGCCGATCAACAGAAGATATCCAAGATGCAAGATGGTGTGAAGGATTGACATGAACCAGTTCAAATCAATCTGGGGCCTAATGTTGGGGATATTACCACTGGGCATAAACCGGCCTGCTTGGGCCGGGTTAACTTCATAGTGGTATAAGCAGGTGAAGGCCCAAGGCCTATAGTCGGTCTAGAATCTGTAGCTGTAAACCGACCTGATGTATAACTTGTATTGTAAGTTAGGAATAGAGAGATACCAACCGGGATACGAATATGAACCGGCTGGGACTCTATGGACCGACGGGCGTCACCCGTGTATATAAGGGGACGACCCGGTGGCGGTTCAGAAGGGACGATAACAACTCGAGCCTAGGCGAAGCTTGTTTGCTCCCTAGCCATCGAGATCATATCAATTCCACCACAACTAGACGTAGGCTGTTACCTTCGTCGAAGGGGCCGAACTAGTATAAAACCCTCGTGTCTTTGTGTTCGTTTTAACCCCTTCAAGTAAACGCGTAGCGATGGCTCCACGACTAAGTCCTTTCGCTAGGACACCTGCCGTGACAAATCCACGACATCATACAAGTGATATTATTTGTCGTCGTTGTAAGGGAGGAGGTCATTATGCGAGAGAATGCAAATCTCCGCGTGTGATGATTGCTACCGCGGATGGTGGATATGAGTCCGCTAGTGACTATGATGAGGAGACTTTGGCTCTTATTACACGTGAAGAACATGGTGGATATGATTCTGATCATGAGACGCAATACATGGCTCCTGAAGACGCTGACAGGTATGAATGTTTAGTTGCTCAACGTGTTTTGAGTGTGCAGGTCACACAAGCTGAGCAAAATCAGAGGCACAATTTGTTCCATACCAAGGGAGTTGTGAAGGAACGTTCTGTGCGCGTCATCATAGACGGAGGGAGCTGCAACAACTTGGCTAGCATGGAGATGGTGGAGAAGCTTTCTCTCACCACAAGACCACATCCACATCCTTACTACATCCAATGGTTCAACAACAGTGGCAAGGTTAAGGTAACACGTACTGTTCGTGTGCATTTTAGTATCTCTACATATGCTGATTATGTTGATTGTGATGTGGTACCTATGCAAGCATGTTCCTTATTACTTGGTAGACCATGGTAATTTGATAAAAATTCTGTACATCATGGTAGAAACAATCACTATACTCTTGTTCATAAGGATAAAAATATTACTTTGCTTCCTATGACTCCTGATTCCATTTTGAAAGATGATATTAATAGAGCTAATAAAGCAAAACAGGAGAAGAATAAGAGTGAAAATCAGATTGTGGCAAAAGAATTTGAGCAACAAATGAAGCCTAATAATAAACCATCTAGTGTTGCTTCTGAAATTAAATTGAAAAGTGCATGTTTATTTGCCACCAAATCTGATATTGATGAGCTAGATTTCAGCAAATCTGTTTGCTATGCTTTTGTGTGCAAAGAGGCATTATTTTCATTCGAGGACATGCCTTCCTCTTTGCCTCCTGCTGTCACTAACATTTTGCAGGAGTTCGCTGACGTCTTTCCACAAGACGTGCCACCGGGATTACCGCCTATTCGAGGGATTGAGCATCAGATTGACTTAATTCCCGGTGCTTCACTGCCAAACCGTGCACCATACCGTATCAATCCAGAGGAGACGAAGGAGATTATGCGTCAAGTACAAGAGCTTCTCGACAAAGGTTATATACGCGAATCCCTTAGTCCTTGTGCTGTTCCTATTATTCTAGTGCCGAAAAAGGATGGTACATCACGTATGTGTGTTGATTGTAGAGGCATTAATAATATTACTATTCGTTATCGTCATCCTATTCCTAGGCTAGATGATATGCTTGATGAATTGAGTGGCTCTACAATATTCTCCAAAGTTGATTTGCGTAGTGGCTACCATCAAATTCGTATGAAATTGAGAGATGAATGGAAAACAGCATTTAAAACTAAGTTTGGATTATATGAGTGGTTAGTCATGCCTTTTGGGTTAACTAATGCACCTAGTACTTTCATGAGATTAATGAACGAAGTTTTACGTGCTTTCATTGGACGATTTGTGGTAGTTTACTTTGATGACATATTGATTTATAGCAGATCTTTGGAAGAACATTTGGAACATTTACGTGCTGTTTTTATTGCTCTACGTGATGTGATAGAGGCAAAGGTGTCCCGTCTTTCGATGAGATGGTGGATTTCGCTTTGGTGGAAGTCGACTTTGACGATCCGACTACGAACGTGCGAGGACGTCGCGCCTTAGCAATCGCTAAACCAACTCCGAGAGGTTATTGACCACGCCGGAGCACGATCAACCTGACCACGAGGGTCTGTTTCCTGCGAGCAAACGAAGAACAAGCAAGAAACTGAGATTGCAATCTGGATATTGCGAATATAAGATGAAAGCTTTATTGATCAAGGTGGGGTTCTGTGACGCCTTTGTCTGGTCGTTGAACACAAACGAAGTACGCGAAGTTGCAGTTATGGCGAACTTTTAATCTAAACAAAACCCAAAGTCTAAACGATGCCCTAAGGGCTGTATATATGGAGGAAGAGGGGGGAATTTCGTGGCCCTTGGTGGAGGAGTCCGAAATCAACCCTATCTCTTGTTTCCCCACACATACGGACTCTTAAAATAGCCTATACTTATGTATTTCGAAATTACATGGGCCTGGCCCAATAATAAGGTGACGCAGCACCTAAAATAGCCTCGGGACGAAATTTATGAAGTGGCATCTTGTATATTTCGTCCAAGGCTTCATGCACCCATTATGGTGGCTTCAAAGTCCTGAAATCATCACTTGTAACTCCGTTCTTGTTCCCCTTGCGCATGCCATCATCTCCATGCTTGTTCTTGCTCCAATGTTCATCCTTCTCCAAGCTAGGCCCTTCATTTGTAAGCAAAACAAATGTATCCAATTTAGGCAGCATCATATTCTCATGAACATTAGAATCATTACCAAGAAACGAAAGTACCTGGTAATTTAGTTGGCGTGCACGAGCTCTAGTAATTGGTCCAGTATGTATAGCAGCAGGGGCTGTGGGTGTAACAATTGTATTAATGTCCTCATCACCAGCCGTGATACAAGAAAACAGGCACAACCACCATTATCTGCCAAGAGCGCACCTGCGGGGCCTGCACAGCGTTCTTCTTCTTCCATGGCATCAACAGGGCACACAAGTGATATTATTTGTCGTCGTTGTAAGGGAGGAGGTCATTATGCGAGAGAATGCAAATCTCCGCGTGTGATGATTGCTACCGCGGATGGTGGATATGAGTCTGCTAGTGACTATGATGAGGAGACTTTGGCTCTTATTACACGTGAAGAACATGGTGGAGATGATTCTGATCATGAGACGCAATACATGGCTCCTGAAGACGCTGACAGGTATGAATGTTTAGTTGCTCAACGTGTTTTGAGTGTGCAGGTCACACAAGCTGAGCAAAATCAGAGGCACAATTTGTTCCATACCAAGGGAGTTGTGAAGGAACGTTCTGTGCGCGTCATCATAGACGGAGGGAGCCGCAACAACTTGGCTAGCATGGAGATGGTGGAGAAGCTTTCTCTCACCACAAGACCACATCCACATCCTTACTACATCCAATGGTTCAACAACAGCGGCAAGGTTAAGGTAACACGTACTGTTCGTGTGCATTTTAGTATCTCTACATATGCTGATTATGTTGATTGTGATGTGGTACCTATGCAAGCATGTTCCTTATTACTTGGTAGACCATGGCAATTTGATAAAAATTCTGTACACCATGGTAGAAACAATCACTATACTCTTGTTCATAAGGATAAAAATATTACGTTGCTTCCTATGACTCCTGATTCCATTTTGAAAGATGATATTAATAGAGCTAATAAAGCAAAACAGGAGACGAATAAGAGTGAAAATCAGATTGTGGCAAAAGAATTTGAGCAACAAATGAAGCCTAATAATAAACCATCTAGTGTTGCTTCTAAAATTAAATTGAAAAGTGCATGTTTATTTGCCACCAAATCTGATATTGATGAGCTAGATTTCAGCAAATCTGTTTGCTATGCTTTTGTGTGCAAAGAGGCATTATTTTCATTCGTGGACGTGCCTTCCTCTTTGCCTCCTGCTGTCACTAACATTTTGCAGGAGTTCGCTGACGTCTTTCCACAAGACGTGCCACCAGGATTACCGCCTATTCGAGGGATTGAGCATCAGATTGACTTAATTCCCGGTGCTTCACTGCCAAACCGTGCACCATACCGTACCAATCCAGAGGAGACGAAGGAGATTATGCGTCAAGTACAAGAGCTTCTCGACAAAGGTTATATACGCGAATCCCTTAGTCCTTGTGCTGTTCCTATTATTCTAGTGCCGAAAAAGGATGGTACATCACGTATGTGTGTTGATTGTAGAGGCATTAATAATATTACTATTCGTTATCGTCATCCTATTCCTAGGCTAGATGATATGCTTGATGAATTGAGTGGCTCTACAATATTCTCCAAAGTTGATTTGCGTAGTGGATACCATCAAATTTGTATGAAATTGGGAGATGAATGGAAAACAGCATTTAAAACTAAGTTTGGATTATATGAGTGGTTAGTCATGCCTTTTGGGTTAACTAATGCACCTAGTACATTCATGAGATTAATGAACGAAGTTTTACGTGCTTTCATTGGACGATTTGTGGTAGTTTACTTTGATGACATATTGATTTATAGCAGATCTTTGGAAGAACATTTGGAACATTTACGTGTTGTTTTTATTGCTCTACGTGATGCACGTTTGTTTGGTAACCTTGGGAAGTGCACCTTTTGCACCGACCGAGTATCTTTTCTTGGCTATGTTGTTACTCCACAGGGAATTGAAGTTGATAAAGCCAAGATTGAAGCTATTGAGAGTTGGCCGCAGCCCAAAACGGTCACACAAGTGAGGAGTTTTCTTGGCCTCGCTGGATTCTATAGGTGTTTTGTGAGAGATTTCAACACCATTGCTGCACCTCTCAATGAGCTTACAAAGAAAGATGTGTCTTTTCTTTGGGGTACCGCACAGGAAGAAGCCTTCTCGGTATTGAAAGATAAGTTGACACATGCTCCTTTACTCCAACTTCCTGATTTTAATAAGCTTTTGAGCTTGAATGTGATGCTAGTGGAATTCGATTAGGAGGTGTGTTATTACAAGATGGCAAACCTGTTGCATACTTTTCTGAAAAATTGAGTGGGTCTAGTCTGAATTATTCTACTTATGATAAAGAATTATATGCTCTTGTTCGGACTTTAGAAACATGGCAACATTATTTATGGCCCAAAGAATTTGTTATACATTCTGATCATGAATCTTTGAAACATATTAAAAGTCAAGCTAAACTGAATCGTAGACATGCTAAATGGGTTGAATTCATTGAGACTTTCCCTTATGTCATTAAACACAAGAAGGGAAAAGAAAATGTTATTGCTGATGCATTGTCTCGTCGCTATACTATGCTTTCACAACTTGACTTCAAAATATTTGGTTTGGAGACCATCAAAGATCAATATGTGCATGATGCTGATTTTAAAGATGTAATGCAGAATTGTAAAGAAGGAAGAATGTGGAACAAGTTTGTTGTTAACGATGGATTTGTGTTTCGTGCTAACAAGCTATGCATTCCAGCTAGCTCCGTTCGTCTTTTGTTGTTGCAGGAGGCGCATGGAGGAGGATTAATGGGACACTGGTAGAGGCGGGGGTGTCCCGATCTTTCGATGAGATGATAACTATCGATTTGGTGGAGACGACTTTGACGATCCGACTACAAACGTGCACGACGTTGCGCCTTAGCAATCGCTAAACCAACTCCGAGAGGTTATTGACCACGCCGGAGCACAATCAACCTGACCACGAAGGTCTATTCCTGCAAGCAATCGAAGAACAAGCAAGAATATGATAAAAACAATCTGAATATTGCGAGTATATATGAAGTATTGATAAAGGTGGGGATCCGTAAGCGGTCTTGGTCTGGTCGTTGGACACAAACGAAGTACACGAAGTTGCAATGGCTAACTTTTAACTAAACAAATCCCAAGGAAAAGCTACTAGATGGATCTACTTATATAGGAGCAAGGGGTGGCGGCCAAGGAGGTGGGAGGACGTCCCAAGGCAGCCTAAAACTAAATCTAGGTCGTACAAGGCCAATGGGCCCAAGTGGAGGTGATGTAACACCTTTGGACTTGTAGTTTGACTCGGATTCTGCTGCAGCATCAGATTGTTTCGTCCACAACTCAACGCTCCGGACGAATTTGAAGGTGATTCCACTTGGGTTGGAAAGTGCACGAAATCTAGTTTCCAACAAAAAAAGAATCACCCAATTCGGAGTCCGTATGAAAAACTTGTGTGCGTTTTGAGTCAGGTATGTCTGTGCAGTCCGAATCTGAATCCAGAACGTGAGAGACTTGGACTCTATCTTCTCTTGGACCAAAAGTGACGTGAGAGAACTTTTTGGACAGCAAATAAACATCTCTTTCTTCCTTATCTTCATATGTGGATTGTACAAATGTCCCATACACCTGCAATTAGACAAAACACAAAAGTGTGTGAACTATTTTTGTTCTGGATAACACAAATAGATTATTGAATAGTTTGCACTAGAAATCACCTGACAAATATGCATATATGCAATATTTTTGGTCATATCCAAGGTAGTCATGTCCTCATCAGTTTGGTAACCTTGGGAAGTGCACCTTTTGCACCGACCGAGTATCTTTTCTTGGCTATGTTGTTACTCCACAGGGAATTGAAGTTGATAAAGCCAAGATTGAAGCTATTGAGAGTTGGCCGCAGCCCAAAACGGTCACACAAGTGAGGAGTTTTCTTGGCCTCGCTGGATTCTATAGGCGTTTTGTGAGAGATTTCAGCACCATTGCTGCACCTCTCAATGAGCTTACAAAGAAAGATGTGCCTTTGCTTTGGGGTACCGCACAGGAAGAAGCCTTCACGGCATTGAAAGATAAGTTGACACATGCTCCTTTACTCCAACTTCCTGATTTTAATAAGACTTTTGAGCTTGAATGTGATGCTAGTGGAATTGGATTAGGAGGTGTGTTATTACAAGATGGCAAACCTGTTGCATACTTTTCTGAAAAATTGAATGGGCCTAGTCTGAATTATTCTACTTATGATAAAGAATTATATGCTCTTGTTCGGACTTTAGAAACATGGCAACATTATTTATGGCCCAAAGAATTTGTTATACATTCTGATCATGAATCTTTGAAACATATTAAAAGTCAAGCTAAACTGAATCGTAGACATGCTAAATGGGTTGAATTCATTGAGACTTTCCCTTATGTCATTAAAGACAAGAAGGGAAAAGAAAATGTTATTGCTGATGCATTGTCTCGTCGCTATACTATGCTTTCACAACTTGACTTCAAAATATTTGGTTTGGAGACCATCAAAGATCAATATGTGCATGATGCTGATTTTAAAGATGTAATGCAGAATTGTAAAGAAGGAAGAATGTGGAACAAGTTTGTCGTTAACGATGGATTTGTGTTTCGTGCTAACAAGCTATGCATTCCAGCTAGCTCCGTTCGTCTTTTGTTGTTGCAGGAAGCGCATGGAGGAGGATTAATGGGACATTTTGGCGTGAAGAAGACGGAGAACGTACTTGCTACACATTTCTTTTGGCCAAAGATGAGACGGGATGTTGAGCGTTTTATTGCTCGATGCACTACATGTCAAAAAGCTAAGTCACGACTCAATCCTCATGGTTTATATATGCCTTTGCCTGTACCTAGTGTTCCTTGGGAGGATATATCTATGGACTTTGTTTTAGGTTTACCTCGAACAAAGAAGGGGAGGGATAGCATATTTGTTGTCGTGGATAGATTCTCGAAAATGGCACACTTTATACCATGTCATAAAAGCGATGATGCTGTTAATGTTGCTGATTTGTTCTTTCGTGAAATTATTCGCTTGCATGGTGTGCCAAATACTATTGTTTCAGATCGTGATACTAAATTTCTTAGCCACTTTTGGAGATGTTTATGGGCTAAGTTGGGGACTAAACTGCTTTTTAGTACTACTTGTCACCCCCAAACTGATGGACAAACTGAAGTAGTCAATAGAACGTTGTCTACTATGCTTAGGGCTGTTTTGAAGAATAATAAGAAAATGTGAGAGGAATGCATGCCTCATATTGAATTTGCTTATAATCGTTCATTGCATTCTACTACTAAGATGTGCCCTTTTGAAGTTGTGTATGGTTTCCTACCTCGTGCACCTATTGATTTGTTGCCTCTTCCATCTTCGGAGAAGGTTAATTTTGATGCTAAACAACGTGCTGAATTGATTTTAAAAATGCATGAGTTAACTAAGGAAAACATTGAGCGTATGAATGCTAAATATAAACTTGCTGGAGATAAGGGTAGAAAACATGTTGTGTGTGCACCTGGAGATCTTGTTTGGTTACATTTGCGTAAGGATAGATTTCCTGATTTGCGCAAATCAAAGTTAATGCCACGTGCTGATGGTCCCTTTAAGGTGTTAGAGAAAATAAATGATAATGCATATAAACTTGAGCCGCCTGCAGATTTTGGGGTTAGTCCCACTTTTAACATTGCAGATTTGAAGCCTTATTTGGGTGAGGAAGATGAACTTCCGTCGAGGACGACTTCATTTCAAGAAGGGGAGGATGATGAGGACATCAATACAATTGTTACACCCACAGCCCCTGCTGCTATACATACTGGGCCAATTACTAGAGCTTGTGCACGCCAACTAAATTACCAGGTACTTTCGTTTCTTGGTAATGATTCTAATGTTCATGAGAATATGATGCTGCCTAAATTGGATACATTTGTTTTGCTTACAAATGAAGGGCCTAGCTTGGAGAAGGATGAACATTGGAGCAAGAACAAGCATGGAGATGATGGCATGCGCAAGGGGAACAAGAACGGAGTTACAAGTGATGATTTCAGGACTTTGAAGCCACCATAATGGGTGCATGAAGCCTTGGACGAAATATACAAGATGCCACTTCATAAATTTCGTCCCGAGGCTATTATAGGTGCTGCGTCACCTTTTTATTGGGCCAGACCCATGTAATTTCGAAATACATAAGTATAGGCAATTTTTAGAGTCCGTATGTGTGGGGAAACCAGAGATAGGGTTGATTTCGGACCCCTCCACCAAGGGCCACGAAATTCCCCCTCTCTTCCTCCATATATACAGCCCTTAGGGCACCGTTTAGACTTTGGGTTTTGTTTAGATTAAAAGTTCGCCATAGCTGCAACTTCGTGTACTTCGTTTGTGTTCAACGACCAGACAAAGGCGTCACAAAACCCCACCTTGATCAATAAAGCTTTCATCTTATATTCGCAATATCCAGATTGCAATGTTAGTTTCTTGCTTGTTCTTCATTTGCTCGCAGGAAACAGACCCTCGTGGTCAGGTTGATCGTGCTCCGGCGTGGTCAATAACCTCTCGGAGTTGGTTTAGCGATTGCTAAGGCACGACGTCCTCGCACGTTCGTAGTCGGATCGTCAAAGTCGACTTCCACCAAAGCGATATCCATCATCTCATCGAAAGACGGGACACCTTTGCCTCTATCAACAACTATGGTTCATCATTCTTTATTTGGTTCTTAAGTAATTCTTGAACATATGTACCTATGAATCGAATAATGCATTGGCTGTTTGAACCTGATGGATATGAATAAAGTTGTAGCATACATTCAAATTCAAATCCAAATCCAGTACAAATTGGAAAAATAGCAATTAAATTACGGTGAAATTACGCTCTCCGGTGATAGAGGCGAGGGTCCCGATCTTTCAATGAGATGATAACTATCGATTTGGTGGAGACGACTTTGACGATCCGACTACAAACGTGCACGACGTTGCGCCTTAGCAACTGCTAAACCAATCTCCTGAGGTTACTGACGATGCTGGAAGCACGGTCAGCCTGACCACGAAGGTCTATTCCTGCAAGCAATCGAAGAACAAGTAAGAATATGATAAAGCAATCTGAATATCGCAAATATATATGAAGTATTGATAATGGTGGGGATCCAGAAGCGGTCTTGGTCTGGTCGTTGGACACAAACGAAGTACACGAAGTTGCAATGGCTAACTTTTAACTAAACAAATCCCAAGGAAAAAGCTACTAGATGGATCTACTTATATAGGAGCAAGGGGTGGCGGCCAAGGAGGTGGGAGGACGTCCCAAGGCAGCCTAAAACTAACCCTAGGTCGTACAAGGCTCATGGGCCCAAGTGGAGGTGATGCAACACCTTTGGGCTTGTAGTTTGACTCGGATTCTGCTGCAACGTCAGATTGTTTCGTCCGTAACTCAACGCTCCAGACGAATTTGAAGGTGAATCCAATTGGGATGGAAAGAGCATGAAATCTAGTTTCCAACAAAAAAAGAATCACCCAATTCGGAGTCCGTATGAAAAAGTTATTAGCGTTTTGAGTCAGGTATGTCTGTGCAGTCCGAATCTGAATCCAGAACGTGAGAGACTTGGACTCTATCTTCTCTTGGCCCAAAAGTGACGTGAGAGGACTTTTTGAACACAACCTAAACATCTCCTTTTCCCTTATCTTCATATGTGGATTGTACAAATGTCCCATACACCTGCAATTAGACAAAACACAAAAGTGTGTGAAGTATTTTTATTCTGGATAACATAAATAGACTATTGAATAGTTTGCATTAGAAATCACCTGACAAATATGCATGTATGCAATATTTTTGGTCGTATCCAAGGTAGTCATGTCCTCATCATCCTCCCCTTTTTGAAAACAAAGCCGTCCTCGGCATTGCTTAATCTGAAATGTGGCTAACAAAAGAGACAAGGTGTACATGTTGTATATGTATATGTCATCCATTTTAACTTCCCTTGATTTTTGCACATATGTCACATGTATAAATGAGTAACTTTCATTGTTCATAAAATCTAAAGCCAAAAAATTATCACAAGAAGTAGAAGGCATGAAAATATTGCAACTCGGTTTGCACATATAAGTGAAGCTCTTATTCACTTCAAAAGATTGGCAATGTTCATCATTAAACCATCCTAACTTCGATGAATAAACCTTACTTGCATCAAATTTACATGCTACAGCATGCTTAAATAAGCAAACATGCAATAAGTCATTGGACACAGAATCATCATCAAGATTAGAGGTCATATCAAAATGATTAAACATTGGTTCTTTTGCATCAACAGTTAATTCAATGGGTGCACTCAAAATTGTTGATATTTCAGTTGTTTGATCACATGACGCATTCATGACAGTAACAAGAGTCTCTAAAATAGGTGGTGTGCTCAAATCAACAGGTAACTCAACACATGATGCATTCAAGTTAACTAGGCATGCTTCATTCTCATCTGAAGTTATATCATCAAGACCTTTACTGTTACCTCGCAGAGATGTAGCTGATGTAGGTACGGACGTTGACAATGTACCATACTCTTGAGATGATATCGCGCTCACAATCCAAGGTGGGGCTGCTCTAGTAGGTGCAATAGTGGAGTAACCAACCGGCGGTGGTGAGCATGAACTGGAATAGTAGTTGTTGTAGTCACCCAATGCATCCTCCTGTATTTGTCTCTCAGAGGTACAAGCACGGACATACATACCAGTAATGCAACAAGGAATATACTGAAATCTTGCCTGAATATCATGGTTCAAACCACCAAAAAATCTATTTATTGTATCGTCCTCAGATTCTTCTATGTCACAATAATGCATATAAGATTTGAACTCTTGGTAGTAAGCATGAACAGTGTTACTGCCTTGTTTTAATTGCTCCAATTTGCGAAGCAATTCACGAAGATAGTAAGGAGGAAAAAAATGTTGTCTCATTACAGCTTTCAAAACTTGTCAAGTTGTGGGTTGGTTATCAATGTTTTTCTTACAATGTACACTCCACCAAACAGAAGCAAAACCAGTAAATACTCTAATGGTAGCTCGTACTCTCTCAAGTTCAGAAAAATCATGGTGACTAAAAACTTGTTCTACTTCAAGCTCCCAAGCTAGATAAATAGCAGGATCAAATCTACCCTCAAATGATGGTAAAGAGATAACCTGACCATATGCTTGTGTGTGTTGTCCCAACTCTCGTGATGATGAAGATGTGTCCGTCATCCAAGAACTTCTATCTCTGTGTAGTCCGAATCTGAATCCAGAACGTGAGAGACTTGGACTCTATCTTCTCTTGGCCCAAATACGTGAGAGGACTTTTTGGACACAAACTAAACATCTCCTTTCCCTTATCTTCATATGTGGATTGTACGAATGTCCCATACACCTGCAATTAGACAAAACACAAAAGTGTGTGAAGTATTTTTGTTCTGGATAACATAAATAGACTATTGAATAGTTTGAATTAGAAATCACCTGACAAATATGCATGTATGCAATATTTTTGGTCGTATCCAAGGTAGTCATGTCCTCATCATCCGGGTTGTTACGGCACACACGGTTGGTAAAATACAAACGTTTGCGATATGCACCATAATCCGAGATGGTTCACAGAGAGAAAATGTGTGCAAGCATGCACACAATTGTCGTTTGCAAAATGTGTGCGTTGTCAGACAATATCACAAACGGTATGGGCAAACTAAACGTTTGTGTTAGGTGCCTTATCGTACACGATTCGCAACCATGAACTATTTCTGATGAAGTATGCATCATAAACGTTGCACCTCAGAATAGTGTGTGCGATAGTTGTCATGTACGACGATGTTACGATGGTCCGGCGTTTCGTAATCTGTCCGACACTCGTACGACGGTTATCTAATCTTCTTAACGGTAAACCATTTGTGATGGGCCGCGCATAATACATGTTCTATAATAGTGAACCGTTTGTGATGGGCCGCGCATCGTAAACGTAGCACCACAGAATACCGACTGCGATGGCAATGCGAGCAGAAACGATTAGGAGTACTGTAGGGGCCCTATCCCCGATGGTTTCTGGGTCGTGTGGGAAGGACCCCCTATCGCCCACACTCACTTGGCGACGGTTCCAAATGCCTTCACGGAAAGGGGTTAAATACCGTTTGTTTAGGACCGATGCATACCAGTGTAGCATGAAACGTGATATAGGTGGATCAACATCATGCAAGTAATCAATGTCAAGAATGTCCACTAATGGGACTAGAGCATCACCTTCACCTATTTTACCTTTTTCATTCCACTCAAGTGGTGTAGGTGAGGTGGCAAAGACCAAATGGTGGTCATCTCCATCGTGATGGAACCATGTGGGAGTGCATCATAGTCCATCATGGCCATCTTCATGTACAAAGGAAGGACGAAGTCGTCGAGGATTGGCGTGTCATCATATATGGGACCTAGAACCAAATGAGAAGACACAATAGAGGTGGAGGTTAAGTTGTTAGAAATGGAAATTGCCTCACATGCCCTATCAACTACCTCACTCTCTCTATGTGGTGGTGGCTCACTCACTCCCTCAAGGTAGGTGCACTCAATGTCACATATGGTGGAGTCACTCAAATCACTCAAGTGGTCATGGTGGTGGCTCTCCTCACATGGGAATTGGGGCAACTCGCATATATGGGGCTAGTGGTGATGTCACTCTCACTCTCAATATGGTGGCATATATCTCCATGTTGAACTCCTATCCCTGCCTTGGTTGAAGGGATAGTCCCCTTCTCAACCTCCTCATCCATAACGCCTCTGAAGATGAATGCCGTAGGAAGCGACAAATCATCACTCTCCTCCGAGACCAACGATAAGGTCTCATGTGCCGTGTCGTAGCTTGACGCCGTCTTCTCATATTGTTGAAGCGGCTTGCGCTCGTCGCCGTGGTCGAAGGGGATAACCCTTGCTCGACCGTCTTGTCGCCGTCTTGTATGAGGCCCATATGATGTGGCACCTTGTAGCTTGTCTCCATGACCGAAGGGAATGTCCCATGCTCGGCCATCTTCCTTGAGGGGATTCTGAAGATGGAAGTGTCGCCCTTGTAGGTGGTCGCCTTGGACTTGATGATGTCGAAGTAGGCATACTCGTGGGAAGTAGGCAAAGATGTCGTACGTCCGAAGGCAAAGATGCCTTGATAACACATGGCAAAGATGCCGAAGTGGTGGTGGTAGTCGTAGCTTCCTCTCGGTGGTGACGATGTTGTTGTAGTCGACGGCGCTCTTCATCGTCATACACCTTTGGCTTGCTGTCGTCTTGGTGGTCATCTCGAACATGATGACGGTGCCGCGTGGTACTCTCATCATGTGGCCGTTCCGAAGACTTGCGACTTGTGCGTCTCTGCCTTGAAGATGACGAAGAGGAAGAAGACTTGTAGTTGACCCACACGTGTCGGATGTCATCCATTTCTGCGTCCAACTTGACGTTGATGTAGTCCCTTTTGCTTGCTTCGGAGTGTTGTATGTCGATGGTGAGTCACTCAATGCCTTGCATTTCTCGTTGTAGTCCGAAGAGTGGAGTTTTGATGACATAGTTGTTCGCGACGTCGTTGTCGTTGAAGACCGGAGATGGAATGCTTCGCCTATCCATCACAAGACTCGAGCTGATGTGAGTAGAAGAAAGGAAAGAACTAGACCAAATGTACCTTTCCAATGTTGAAGATGGATCAATGATCACTCAATAATGTAACAAGGAAATAGCACAATTGGTACCGGATCTTGTCAATTCTCACACCTACACAAGTAAGGCTTATGGTGGAGCTTGGTGAGGATAGTGGAGACCAATAGCAATGGGTGGCACACAGAAGAACACACACGAATAGATAAATGGGGTCGTGCAACCAAGGAATGAGCACAAAATATGGACTCCATGGAAAACGCTCGTGTTGCACAACTCTAGAGAGACGCTAGCATGATTGCTCAATAGGCGGATACGACACTAGTGCACAACCTATAAGATGCAAAATGTATCAACTTTTCCATTCCAACTATGCTATATATGTATGATGTTCCAGTGTTTCGCATACGATGATCCAAGATGATCAATATGGTAGTATGGTATGCAATGTGGCGATGCTATGGCTCTTGCTTACAAGCTTCTTTGCTCTCTTTTTGCTTAAAATCTTATTCTCTTTTTTTATATACCACTTATGCAAAATGCTCGAACCAAGATAGCAATTGTGTATTGATACGTCCGTTTTGCATCATGCTTTTATATTGATATTTATTGCATTATGGGCTGTTATTACACATTATGTCACAATACTTATGCCTTTTTTCTCTTATTTTACAAGGTTTATATGAAGAGGGAGAATGCCGGCAACTGGAATTCTGGGCTGGAAAAGGAGCAAATATTATAGACCTATTCTGCACAACTCCAAAAGTCTTGAAACTCCATGAAAGGCAGTTTGGAATATATTAAAAATACTGGGCAAAGAAAGCACCAGAGGGGGCATCCACCGTCCACGAGGGTGGGGGCACGCCCTACCCCCTGGGCGTGCCCCCTGCCTCGTGGGCCACATGGAAGCACCCCGATGCCCATCTTCTGGTGATGAGGACATGACTACCTTGGATATGACCAAAAATATTGCATACATGCATATTTGTCAGGTGATTTCTAGTGCAAACTATTCAATAATCTATTTATGTTATCCAGAACAAAAATACTTCACACACTTTTGTGTTTTGTCTAATTGCAGGTGTATGGGATATTTGTACAATTCACATATGAAGATAAGGGAGAAAGAGATGTTTAAGTGCTGTTCAAAAAGTTCTCTCACGTCACTTTTGGGCCAAGATAAGACAGAGTCCAAGTCTCTCACGTTCTGGATTCAGATTCGGACTGCACAGACATACCTGACTCAAAACGCCAACAACTTTTTCATACGGACTTCGAATTGGGTGATTCTTTTTTTCTTGGATTCTAGATTTTGTGTTATTTCCAGCCCAATTGGATTGACCTTCAAATTCGTCCGGAGCATTGAGATATCGATGAAACAATCAGACGCTGCAGCAGAATCCGAGTCAAACAACAAGTCCAAAGGTGTGCATCACCTCCACTTGGGCCCATTGGTCTTGTACGACCTAGGATTAGTTTTAGGCTGCCTTGGGACATCCTCCCACCTCCTAGGCCGCCACCCCTTGCTCCTATATAAGTAGATCCATCTAGTAGCTTTTCCCTTGGGATTTGTTTAGTTAAAAGTTAGCCATTGCAACTTCGTGTACTTCGTTTGTGTCCAACGACTAGACCAAGACCGCTTACGGATCCCCACCATTATCAATACTTCATATATATTCGCAATATTCAGATTGCTTTATCATATTCTTACTCGTTCTTCGATTGCTTGCAGAAATAGACCTTCGTGGTCAGGCTGATCGTGCTTCCAGCATCGTCAGTAACCTCAGGAGATTGGTTTAGCGATTGCTAAGGCGCAACGTCGTGCACGTTTGTAGTCGGATCGTCAAAATCGTCTCCACCAAATCGATAGTTATTATCTCATCGAAAGATTGGGACACCCTCGCCTCTATCAAGTGGTATCAGTTTTCAGGTTGCTCGGTGAGAATTTCCAGTCATCCCTAGATTAGATTTATTTTCTTACCTATTGTCCAAGAAAAAACCACAAAAAAAAGTTAGATCTATTCATCCTTTGTCCTAGGCAGTCCGAGCCTTTGCAATTTTCGTTTCATTGTTTGCATTATTGAATTATCGGTTACATCGTCGTGTCGAGTTGCTGGTCTTAGTGTCTAGTTCCTTTAGAGTTTCGAGTTCTGTTCACATTAGTCACGTCGCCGCTGCATCATTATCCCTTCAGCTGTCCATCATCTCATTCATCAATTTCCACCACGTGCTACGCACTGTTCATTGTCATAATCCTACTTGAGGTCATTCACATCTTCGCCTGATCCAATCTGCATCTTATCTAGTTTGTCTTGGAAACAGGGAGAAAAAAAGATAGAGAAAAAAAGGAAAGCAAAAAAAAGAGAAAGAAAAAGAAAAAAAAGTGTGAGGAAAAAAAAGAGAGAGAAAAAAACAAAGTTCAGATCTATCTAGACTCAATCTCGTAGCTGAATTCGGATTGAAATCTGTTTTGTGCACTGCTCAATAAACCAGGCATAACTTCCTCATACAAAGTCCGTTTTGGCTCCACGAGTACTCAAATTAAAGCTAGAGACGAGACGCATCTAAATAGTTGCAGAAGCTATTTCAATAATTTGCACCTCAAAATCGGCTTCTAAATAGGTCTTTTTGCCCTCCGAAGTTCGCGAACACAGCTTATTCCAGTTTTTCAAGCCAGTTTTAGAATTTTTTGACTCCTCATATCAACTCGGAATTGAGTGATTCTTTTTGCATTGGAAAGCTTGAGTTAGTAGCCTTCTTTGAAAAAAATTATCAGAAAATTGGCTCAAACTTTTCAAGAGGAAAGTTGGAGAGAGTTGTTGTATATCCTTCTTGGCAGTTGTTTTTCATCATTATTTTCACTACCGTTGTGATCTTCACTTATATCTTGCTGTCCGGAGCTACTTAGTATCCTTGATTGATGCTAGTTGTGCTACGCCGTGACCTCATTAGTGTTCTAGGCTCGCGTCTCTAGTCCGGTCTAGCCTAGGACCAGCACAGTACCGTCGTTGAGCGTTTATTCAACATTGCATCTTTGAATTGATTATTGCTAATCTTTTGCTACCATATATAGCCAACCCAGCTCCACATATTTCTACACCGTGTATACGTACGTTCCCCTGGCAATCGCTTTACACAATCTTCGGAGTTATTTGACACCGCTGGTTGCCTGTCACCACCTGTCGCATGGTAAGAACTTGTAAGATATTGATATTTGCTTTACTGTGAGCACGTTATAACCACATCTAGTAGTTCATAGGAACATTATTCTTGAATTTTGTTTCTTGTTTCTACTAATCATTACAGGTTCTGGAGAAAGAAGTTCTTGGACGACGAACACATCTTCACCATCACGAGAGTTGGGAAAACACACACAAGCACATGGTCAGGTTATCTCTTTACCATCATTTGAGGGTAGATTTAATCCTGCTATTTATCTAGCTTGGGAGCTTGAAGTAGAACAAGTTTTTAGTTACCATGACTATTCTGAACTTGAGCGAGTACGAGCTGCCACTAGAGCATTTACTGGTTTTGCTTCTGTTTGGTGGAGTGTGCATTGTAAGAAAAATATTGATAACCAACCCACAACTTGGAAATATTTGAAACATGTAATGAGACAACAATTTTTCCCTCCTTACTATCGTCGTGAATTGCTTCGCAAATTTGAACAATTTAAACAAGGCAATAAAATGTTCATGCTTACTACCAAGAGTTCAAATCTTATATGCATCATTGTGACATAGAAGAATCTGAGGATGATACAATGAATAGATTTTTTGGTGGTTTGAACCATGATATTCAGGCAAGATTTAGGTATATTCCTCGTTGCATTACTGGTATGTATGTCGTGCTTGTACCTTTGAGAGACAGTTACAGGAGGATGCATTGGGTGACTACAACAACTACTATTCCAATTCATGCTCACTACCATCGGTTGATTCCTCCACCGTTGCACCTACTAGAGCAGCCACACCTCAGAGTGTGAGTGCGACATCATCTCAAGTGTATGGTACATTGTCATTGTCTACGTCAGCTACGTCTTTGCGACAAGATAACAGTAAAGGTATTGATGATATAACTTCACATGAGAATGATGCATCACTAATTAACTTAAATACATCATGTGTTGAGTTACCTGTTGATTTGAGCACGCCACCTATTTTAGAGAATCATATTACTATCATGAATGCATCATGTGATCAAACAACTGAAATACCAACAATTTTGAGTGCACCCATTAAATTAACTATTGATGCAAAAGAACCAATGTTTAATCATTTTGATATGACCTCTAATCTTGGTGATGATTCTGTGTCCAATGACTTACTGCATGTTTGCTTATTTAAGAATGTTGTAGCATGTAAATTTGATGCAAGTAAGGTTTATTCACCAATATTGGGATGGTTTAATGATGAATATTGTCAATCTTTTGATAGGAATAAGAGCTTCACTTATATGTGCAAACTGAGTTGCAATATTTTCATGCCTTCTACTTATGATAATATTTTGCCTTTATATTTTATGATATATGAAAGTTACTCATGTATACATGTGTCATATGTGCAAAAATCAAGGGAAGTAAAAATGGATGACATATACATATACAACATGTATACCTTGTCTCTTTTGTTAGCCACATTTCAGATTAAGCAACGCCGAGGACGGCTTTGTTTTCAAAAAGGGGAGGATGATGAGGACATGACTACCTTGGATACGACCAAAAATATTGCATACATGCATATTTGTCAGGTGATTTCTAGTGCAAACTATTCAATAATCTATTTATGTTATCCAGAACAAAAATACTTCACACACTTTTGTGTTTTGTCTAATTGCAGGTGTATGGGATATTTGTACAATTCACATATGAAGATAAGGGAGAAAGAGATGTTTAAGTGCTGTTCAAAAAGTTCTCTCACGTCACTTTTGGGCCAAGATAAGATAGAGTCCAAGTCTCTCACGTTCTGGATTCAGATTCGGACTGCACAGACATACCTGACTCAAAACGCCAACAACTTTTTCATACGGACTCCGAATTGGGTGATTCTTTTTTTCTTGGATTCTAGATTTTGTGCTATTTCCAGCCCAATTGGATTCACCTTCAAATTCGTCCGGAGCGTTGAGATATCGACGAAACAATCAGACGCTGCAGCAGAATCCGAGTCAAACAACAAGTCCAAAGGTGTGCATCACCTCCACTTGGGCCCATTGGCCTTGTACGACCTAGGGTTAGTTTTAGGCTGCCTTGGGACATCCTCTATCAAGTGGTATCAGTTTTCAGGTTGCTCGGTGAGAATTTCCAGTTTTCCTAAATTAGATTTATTTTCTTTCCTATTGTCCAAGAAAAATCCACAAAAAAGAGTTAGATCTATTCATCCTTTGTCCAAGCCAGTCTGAGCCTTTGCAATTTTCTTTTTATTGCTTGCATAGTTGAATTATCGGTTGCATCGTCGTGTCGAGTTGCTGGTCTTAGTGTCTAGGTTGTTTAGAGTTTTGAGTTCTGTTCACAATAGTCACGTCGCCACTGCATCGTTATCCCTTCCACTGTCCACCACCCATCCATCAATTTCCTCCACGTGCTACCCACCATTCATTGTCATAATCATAGTTGAGATCGTTCCCATTTTCACTTGATCCAATCTACATCTTATCTAGTTTGTTTTGAAAAGAGGGAGAGAGAAAGAAAAAGATAGAGAAAAAAACGAGAGAGAAAAAAGTAAAAAAAAGTCAGAGATAAAAAAGAAAGGAAAAGAAAAAAAAGTGTGAGAAAAAAAAGAGAGGAGAAAAAAAAACAAAATTCGGATCTATCTAGACTCAATCTCGTAGTTGAATTCGGATTGAAATCTGTTTTGTGCACTGTTCAGTAAAACAGGCATAACTTCCTCATATGAAGTCTGTTTTGGCTCCGCGTGTACTCAAATGAAAGCTAGCGACGAGCCGCATCTAAATAGTTGCAGAAGCTAGTTCAGTATTTGGCACCTCAACATCAGCTTCTAAATAGGTTTACGGCTATTATGATCTTCACTTATATCTTGCTGTCCAGAGCTACTTCATATCCTTTATTGATGCTAGTTGTGCGGTGACCTCATTAGTGTTCTAGGATTGCGTCTCTAGTTTGGTCTAGCCTAGGACCAGCACAATACCGTCGTTGAGCGTTTATTCAACATTGCATCTCTAAATTGATTATTGCTAATCTTTTGCTACCATATATATCCAACCCAGCTCCACATATTTCTACACCGTGTATACGTACGTTCCCCTGGCAATCGTTTTACACAATCTTCGGAGTTATTTGACACCGCTGGTTGCCTGTCACCACCTGCCGTATGGTAAGAACTTGTAAGATATTGATATTTGCTTTACTGTGAGCACTTTACAACCACATCCTAGTAGTTCATAGGAACATTATTCTCGAATTTTGGCATGACAGGTTCCAGAGATAGAAGTTCTTGGATGACGGACACATCTTCACCATCACGAGAGTTGGGACAACACACACAAGCATATGGTCAGGTTATCTCTTTACCATCATTTGAGGGTAGATTTAATCCTGCTATTTATCTAGCTTGGGAGCTTGAAGTAGAACAAGTTTTTAGTCACCATGATTTTTCTGAACTTGAGAGAGTACGAGCTACCATTAGAGCATTTACTGGTTTTGCTTCTGTTTGGTGGAGTGTACATTGTAAGAAAAACATTGATAACTAACCCACAACTTGGAAAGTTTTGAAAGTTGTAATGAGACAACATTTTTTCCTCCTCACTATCGTCGTGAATTGCGTAGCAAATTGGAGCAATTAAAACAAGGTAGTAACACTGTTCATGCTTACTACCAAGAGTTCAAATCTTATATGCATCATTGTGACATAGAAGAATCTGAGGATGATACAATGAATAGATTTTTTGGTGGTTTGAACCATGATATTCAGGCAAGATTTCAGTATATTCCTCATTGCATTACTGGTATGTATGTCTGTGCTTGTACCTTTGAGAGACAAATACAGGAGGATGCATTGGGTGACTACAACAACTACTATTCCAGTTCATGCTCACCACCGCCGGTTGGTTACTCCACTATTGCACCTACTACAGCAGCCCCACCTTCGATTGTGAGCGTGATATCATCTCAAGAGTATGGTACATTGTCAATGTCCGTACCTACATCAGCTACATCTCTGCGAGGTAACAGTAAAGGTCTTGATGATATAACTTCACATGAGAATGAAGCATGCCTAGTTAACTTGAATGCATCATGTGTTGAGTTACCTGTTGATTTGAGCACACCACCTATTTTAGAGACTCTTGTTACTGTCATGAATGCGTCATGTGATCAAACAACTGAAATATCAACAATTTTGAGTGCACCCATTGAATTAATTGTTGATGCAAAAGAACCAATGTTTAATCATTTTGATATGACCTCTAATCTTGATGATGATTCTGTGTCCAATGACTTATTGCATGTTTGCTTATTTAAGCATGTTGTAGCATGTAAATTCGATGCAAGTAAGGTTTATTCATCGAAGTTAGGATGGTTTAATGATGAACATTGCCAATCTTTTGAAGAGAATAAGAGCTTCACTTATATGTGCAAACTGAGTTCCAATATTTTCATGCCTTCTACTTCTTGTGATAATTTTTTGGCTTTAGATTTTATGAACAATGAAAGTTACTCATGTATACATGTGACATATGTGCAAAAATCAAGGGAAGTTAAAATGGATGACATATACATATACAACATGTACACCTTGTCTCTTTTGTTAGCCACATTTCAGATTAAGCAATGCCGAGGATGATGAGGACATGACTACCTTGGATACGACCAAAAATATTGCATACATGCATATTTTTCAGGTGATTTCTAATGCAAACTATTCAATAGTCTATTTATGTTATCCAGAACAAAAATACTTCACACACTTTTGTGTTTTGTCTAATTGCAGGTGTATGGGACATTTGTACAATCCACATATGAAGATAAGGGAAAGGAGATGTTTAGTTTGTGTCCAAAAAGTCCTCTCACGTATTTGGGCCAAGAGAAGATAGAGTCCAAGTCTCTCACGTTCTGGATTCAAATTCGGACTGCACAGACATACCTGACTCAAAACGCCAACAACTTTTTCATACGGACTCCGAATTGGGTGATTCTTTTTTGTTGGAAACTAGATTTCGTGCTCTTTCCATCCCAATTGGATTCACCTTCAAATTCGTCCGAAGTGTTGAGTTATGGACGAAACAATCTGACGTTGCAGCAGAATCCGAGTCAAACTACAAGCCCAAAGGTGTTGCATCACCTCCATTTGGACCCATGAGCCTTGTACGACCTAGGGTTAGTTTTAGGCTGCCTTGGGACGTCCTCCCACCTCCTTGGCCGCCACCCCTTGCTCCTATATAAGTAGATCCATCTAGTAGCTTTTTCCTTGGGATTTGTTTAGTTAAAAGTTAGCCATTGCAACTTCGTGTACTTCGTTTGTGTCCAACGACCAGATCAATACTTCATATATATTTGCAATATTCAGATTGCTTTATCATATTCTTGCTCGTTCTTCGATTGCTTGCAGGAATAGACCTTCGTGGTCAGGCTGACCGTGCTTCCAGCATCGTCAGTAACCTCAGGAGATTGGTTTAGCGATTGCTAAGGCGCAACGTCGTGCATGTTTGTAGTCGGATCGTCAAAGTCGTCTCCACCAAATCGATAGTTATCATCTCATCGAAAGATCGGGACCCTCGCCTCTATCAAGTGGTATCAGTTTTCAGGTTGCTCGGTGAGAATTTCTAGTTTTCCTAGATTAGATTTATTTTCTTACCTATTGTCCAAGAAAAATCCACAAAAAAGAGTTAGATCTATTCATCCTTTGTCCAAGCCAGTCTGAGCCTTTGCAATTTCCTTTTCATTGCTTGCATAGTTGAATTATCGGTTGCATCGTCGTGTCGAGTTGCTGGTCTTAGTCTCTATGTCGTTTAGAGTTTAGAGTTCTGTTCACATTAGTCACATCATCGCTGCATCGTTATCCCTTCCGCTGTCCACCATCCATCCATCAATTTCCTCCACGTGCTACCCACCGTTCATTGTCATAATCATAGTTGAGATCGTTCCCATCTTTGCTCTATCCAATCTACATCTTATCTAGTTTGTTTTGGAAAGAGGGAGAGAGAAAAAAAGATAGAGAAAAAAAACGAGAGAAAAAAAAGTAAAAAAAAAGTCAGAGAAAAAAAAAGAAAGGAAAAGAAAAAAAAGTGTGAGAAAAACCAGAGAGGAGAAAAAAAAACAAAAGTCGGATCTATCTAGACTCAATCTCGTAGTTGAATTCGGATTGAAATCTGTTTTGTGCACTGTTCAGTAAAACAGGCATAACTTCCTCATATGAAGTCTGTTTTGGCTCCGCGAGTACTCAAATGAAAGCTAGTGACGAGCCGCATCTAAATAGTTGCAGAAGCTAGTTCAGTATTTGGCACCTCAACATCAACTTCTAAATAGGTCTATTGCTATTGTGATCTTCACTTATATCTTGCTGTCCAGAGCTACTTCATATCCTTTATTGATGCTAGTTGTCCTACGACGTGACCTCATTAGTGTTCTAGGCTCGCGTCTCTAGTGGTCTAGCCTAGTACCAGCACAGTACCGTCGTTGAGCGTTTATTCAACATTGCATCTCTGAATTGATTATTGCTAATCTTTTGCTACCATACATAGCCAACCCAGCTCCACATATTTCTACACCGTGTATACGTACGTTCCCTTGGCAATCGTTTTACACAATCTTCGGAGTTATTTGACACCGCTGGTTGCCTATCACCACCTGCCGCATGGTAAGAACTTGTAAAATATTGATATTTGCTTTACTGTAAGCACTTTACAACCACATCCTAGTAGTTCATAGGAACATTATTCTCGAATTTTGGTTCTTGTTTCTACTAATCATGATAGGTTCCAGAGATAGAAGTTCTTGGATGACGGACACATCTTCACCATCCTGAGAGTTGGGCAACACACACAAGCATAGGGTCAGGTTATCTCTTTACCATCATTTGAGGGTAGATTTAATCCTGCTATTTATCTAGCTTGGGAGCTTGAAGTAGAACAAGTTTTTAGTCACCATGATTTTTCTGAACTTGAGAGAGTACGAGCTACCATTAGAGCATTTACTGATTTTGCTTCTGTTTGGTGGAGTGTACATTGTAAGAAAAACATTGATAACCAACCCACAACTTGGAAAGTTTTGAAAGCTGTAATGAGATAACATTTTTTTTCCTCCTTACTATCGTCGTGAATTGCGTCGCAAATTGGAGCAATTAAAACAAGGCAGTAACACTGTTCATGCTTACTACCAAAAGTTCAAATCTTATATGCATCATTGTGACATAGAAGAATCTGAGGATGATACAATGAATAGATTTTTTGGTGGTTTGAACCATGATATTCAGGCAAGATTTTAGTATATTCCTCGTTGCATTACTGGTATGTATGTCCGTGCTTGTACCTTTGAGAGACAAATACAGGAGGATGCATTGGGTGACTACAACAACTACTATTCCAGTTCATGCTCACCACCGCCGGTTGGTTACTCCACTATTGCACCTACTAGAGCAGCCCCACCTTGGATTGTGAGCGCGATATCATCTCAAGAGTATGGTACATTGTCAATGTCCGTACCTACATCAGCTACATCTCTGCGAGGTAACAGTAAAGGTCTTGATGATATAACTTCACATGAGAATGAAGCATGCCTAGTTAACTTGAATGCATCATGTGTTGAGTTACCTGTTGATTTGAGCACACCACCTATTTTAGAGACTCTTGTTACTGTCATGAATGCGTCATGTGATCAAACAACTGAAATATCAACAATTTTGAGTGCACCCATTGAATTAACTGTTGATTGCAAAAGAACCAATGTTTAATCATTTTGATATGACCTCTAATCTTGATGATGATTCTGTGTCCAATGACTTATTGCATGTTTGCTTATTTAAGCATGTTGTAGCATGTAAATTCGATGCAAGTAAGGTTTATTCATCGAAGTTAGGATGGTTTAATGATGAACATTGCCAATCTTTTGAAGAGAATAAGAGCTTCACTTATATGTGCAAACTGAGTTCCAATATTTTCATGCCTTCTACTTCTTGTGATAATTTTTTGGCTTTAGATTTTATGAACAATGAAAGTTACTCATGTATACATGTGACATATGTGCAAAAATCAAGGGAAGTTAAAATGGATGACATATACATATACAACATGTACACCTTGTCTCTTTTGTTAGCCACATTTCAGATTAAGCAATGCCTAGGATGATGAGGACATGACTACCTTGTATACGACCAAAAATATTGCATACATGCATATTTGTCAGGTGATTTCTAATGCAAACTATTCAATAGTCTATTTATGTTATCCAGAACAAAAATACTTCACACACTTTTATGTTTTGTCTAATTGCAGGTGTATGGGACATTTGTACAATCCACATATGAAGATAAGGGAAAAGGAGATGTTTAGTTTGTGTTCAAAAAGTCCTCTCACGTTACTTTTGGGCGAAGAGAAGATAGAGTCCAAGTCTCTCACGTTCTGGATTCAAATTCGGACTGCACAGACATACCTGACTCAAAACGCCAACAACTTTTTCATACGGACTCCGAATTGGGTGATTCTTTTTTGTTGGAAACTAGATTTCGTGATCTTTCCATCCCAATTGGATTCACCTTCAAATTCGTCCGGAGCGTTGAGTTACGGATGAAACAATCTGACGTTGCAGCAGAATCCGAGTCAAACTACAAGCCCAAAGGTGTTGCATCACCTCCACTTGGGCCCATGAGCCTTGTACGACCTAGGGTTAGTTTTAGGCTGCCTTGGGACGTCCTCCCACCTCCTTGGCCGCCACCCCTTGCTCCTATATAAGTAGATCCATCTAGTAGCTTTTTCCTTGGGATTTTTGTTTAGTTAAAAGTTAGCCATTGCAACTTCGTGTACTTCGTTTGTGTCCAACGACTAGACCAAGATCGCTTCCGGATCCCCACCATTATCAATACTTCATATATATATTTGCAATATTCAGATTGCTTTATCATATTCTTGCTCGTTCTTCGATTGCTTGTAGGAATAGACCTTCGTGGTCAGGCTGACCGTGCTTCCAGCATCGTCAGTAACCTCAGGAGATTGGTTTAGCGATTGCTAAGGCGCAACGTCGTGCACGTTTGTAGTCGGATCGTCAAAGTCGTCTCCACCAAATCGATAGTTATCATCTCATCGAAAGATCGGGACCCTCGCCTCTATCATAGGGGAAGGCATTGGGAAGTAATAAGTAGATGATGGGTTGCTAGAGTGACAGAAGCTTAAACCCTAGTTTATGCGTTGCTTCGTAAGGGGCTGATTTCGATCCATATGTATCATGCTATGGTTAGGTTTACCTTAATTCTTCTTTCTAACTTGCGGATGCTTGCGAGGGAGGTTAATCATAAGTGGGATGCTTGTCCAAGGAAGGGCAGCACCCAAGCACCGGTCCACCCATATATCAAATTATCAAAGTAACGAACGCAAATCATATGAGCATGATGAAAACTAGCTTGGCGATAATTCCCATGTGTCCTCGTGAGCGCTTTCCATTATATAAGAGTTTGTCCAGGCTTGTCCTTTGCTACAAAAAGGATACGGCTACATTGCTGCACCTTGTTTACTTTTGTTACTTGCTACCCGTTACAAATTACCTTATCATAAAACTATCTGTTACTGATAATTTCAGTGCATGCAAAGAATACCTTGTTGGAAATCGCTTATCATTTCCTTCTGCTCCTCGTTGGGTTTGACACTCTTACTTATCGAAAGGACTACGATTGATCCCCTATACTTGTGGGTCATCAAGACTCTTTTCTAGCGCAGTTGCTGGGGAGTGAAGCGCCTTTGGTAGGTGGAATTTGGTAAGGAAAAATTTATATAGTGTGCTGAAATTTACTGTCACTTGTTACCATGGAAAATAATACTTTGAGGGGCTTGTTCGGGGTATCTTTCCCCCGAACAGTAGAGCAAAGAGTTTCTCCTCAACCTATTGAACCTACTGAAAATGTTTACTTTGAAATTCCTTCGGGTATGATACAGAAACTGCTAGCTAATCCTTTTACAGGAGATGGAACATTACATCCCGATATGCACCTAATCTATGTGGATGAAGTTTGTGGCTTATTTAAGCTTGGAGGTATGCCCGAGGATGTTATCAAGAAGAAGGTCTTCCCTTTATCTTTGAAGGGAAAGGCATTGACATGGTTTAGGCTATGTGATGATATTGGATCATGGAACTACAACCGATTGAAATTGGAATTTCTTTAGAAGTTTTAACCTATGCATCTGGTTCATCGTGATCGTAAATATACATATATATATATATATATATATTTATATATGTATGTATATAATTTTTGTCCCCACGAAGGAGAAAGTATCGCTCAAGCTTGGGGGAGGCTTAAGTCAATGTTATATTCATGCCCCAATCATGAGCTCTCAAGAGAAATTATTATTCAAAAATTTATGCTCGGCTTTCTCTCAATAATTGCTCCATGCTCGATACTTCTTGTACTGGTTCTTATATGATGAAGAATATTGAATTCAAATAGGATTTATTGGAAAGAATTAAACGCAACTCTGAAGATTGGGAACTCGACGAAGGTAAGGAGCCAGGTATAACACCTAAGTTTGATTGTGTTAAATCTTTTATGGATACCGATGATTTTCGTGAATTTAGCACTAAATATGGACCTGACTCTGAGATAGTAGCTTCTTTTTGTGAATCATTTGCTACTCATGTTGATCTCCCGAAGGAGAAGTGGTTTAAATATCATCCTCCCATTGAAGTAAAAGTAGTTGAACCTATTAAAGTTGAAGAAAAGACTATCACTTATAATGTTGATCCTATTGTTCCTACCACTTATATTGAGAAACCACCTTTCCTAGTTAGAATAAAGGATCATGCTAAAGCTTCAACTATGGTTCATAAGAGTAATGCTAGAACACCTACACCCTCTGAGAAAATTAAAGTTGAACCTAGTATTGCTATGGTTAAAGATCTCTTGGTCGATAATATTGATGGGCATGTTATTTACTTATGTAATGAAGCTGCTAGAATTGCTAGACCCGATACTAAAAATAAACATAGACCTGTTGTAGGCATGCCTGTTGTTTCTGTTAAAATAGGAGATCATTGTTATCATGGCTTATGTGATATGGGTGCTAGTGCGAGTGCAATACCTCATTCTTTAAACGAATAAATTATGCATGATATTACACCTGCTGAGATAGAAGATATTGATGTTACAATTAAGCTTGCCAATAGAGATACTATTTCACCAATTGGGATTGTTAGAGATGTTGAAGTCTTGTGTGGGAAAGTTAAATATCCTACTGATTTTCTTGTTCTTGGTTCCCCACAAGATGACTTTTGTCCCATTATTTTAGGTAGACCCTTCTTGAATACTGTTAATGCTAAGATAGACTGCGAGAAGGATATTTTTACTGTTGGTTTAGGGGATATGTCTCATGATTTTAATTTTGCTAAATTTCGTAGACAACCCCATGATAAAGAATTGCCTAGTAAATATGAAATTATTGGTCTTGCTTCTATTGTTGTGCCTCCTAATGATCCTTTAGAACAATATTTGCTAGACCATGAAAATGATATGTTTATGAATGAAAGAAGGGAAATAGATGAAGTATTCTTTAAACAGGGACCTATTTTGAAACACAACCTGTCTGTTGAAATTCTAGGGGATCCTCATCCACCCAAGGGTGATCCCGTGTTTGAGCTTAAACCATTACCTGATACTCTTAAATATGCTTATCTTGATGAAAAGAAGATATATCCTGTTATTATTAGTGCTAACCTTTCAGAGCAAGAAGAAGAGAAATTATTGAAAACTCTGAAGAAGCACTGTGCTGCTATTGGATATACTCTTGATGATCTTAAGGGAATTAGTCCCACTCTATGCCAGCACAAAATAAAATTGGAAAAAGACGCTAAACCGGTTGTTGATCACCAACGACGGTTAAATCATAAGATGAAAGAAGTGGTAAGAAAAGAAATTCTAAAACTTCTGGAGGCAGGTATAATTTATCCCGTTGCTGATAGTCAGTGAGTAAGTCCTGTCCATTGTGTCCCTAAGAAGGGAGGTATTACTGTTGTTCCTAATGCTAAAGATGAATTGATCCCATAAAGAATTGTTACAGGTTATAGAATGCTAATTGACTTCCGTAAATTAAATAAAGCTACTAAAAAGGATCATTACCCTTTACCTTTTATTGATCAAATGCTAGAAAGATTATCCAAACATACACATTTTTGCTTTCTAGATGGTTATTCTGGTTTCTCTCAAATACCTGTGTCAAAAGAGGATCAGGAAAAGACCACTTTTACTTGCCCTTTCGGTACCTTTGCTTGTAGACGTATGCCTTTTGGTTTATGTAATGCACCTGCTACCTTTCAAAGATGTATGACTACTATATTCTCTGACTTTTGTGAAAAGATTGTTGAGGTTTTCATGGATGATTTCTCCGTGTATGAAACTTCTTTTGATGATTGCTTAAGCAACCTTGATCGAGTTTTGCAGAGATGTGAAGAAACTAATCTTGTCTTGAATTGGGAGAAGTGCCACTTTATGGTTAATGAAGGTATTGTCTTGGGGCATAAATTTTCTGAAAGAGGTATTGAAGTTGATAAAGGTAAAGTTGATGCTATTGAAAAGATGTCGTGTCCGAAGGACATTAAAGGTATAAGAAGTTTCCTTGGTCATGCCGGTTTTTATAGGAGGCTCATTGATAAGGACATCAATACCATTGTTACACCCACAGCCCCTACTGTTACATATACTGGACCAATTACTAGAGCTTGCGCACGCCAATTAAATTACCAGGTACTTTCGTTTCTTGGCAATGATTCTAATGTTCATGAGATTATGATGCTGCCTAAATTGGATACATTTGTTTTTCTTAAAAATGAAGGGCCTAGCTTGGAGAAGGATGAACATTGGAGCAAGAACACGCATGGAGTTGATGGCATGCGCAAGGGGATCAAGAACGGAGTTACAAGTGATGATTTCAGGACTTTGAAGCCGCCATAAGGAGTGCATGAAGCCTTGGACGAAATATACAAGATGCCACTTCATAATATTCGTCCATAGGCTATTCTAGGTGCTGCGTCACATTATTAATGGGCCAGGCCCATCTAATTTCGAAATACTTAAGTATAGGCTATTTTTAGAGTCCGTATATGTGGGGAAACAAGAGTTAGGGTTGATTTCGGACCCCACCCTCAATGGCCACGAAATTCCCCCCTCTTCCTCCATATATACAGCCCTTAGGGCGTCGTTTAGACTTTGGGTTTTGTTTAGATTAAAAGTTCGCCATAGCTGCAACTTCGCGTACTTCGTTTGTGTCCAACGACCAGACCAAGACATCACAGAACCCCACCTTGATCAATAAAGCTTTCATCTTATATTCGCAATATCCCGATTGCAATCTCAGTTTCTTGCTTGTTCTTCGTTTGCTCGCAGGAAACAGACCCTCGTGGTCAGGTTGATCATGCTCCGGCGTGGTCAATAATCCTCGGAAGTTGGTTTAGCGATTGCTAAGGCGCGACGTCTCGCACGTTCGTAGTCGGATCGTCAAGGTCGACTCCCACAGAAAACGATAGCCACCATCTCATTGAAACATTGGGACACCTTAGCCTCTATCAAGTGGTATCAGATTTCCAGGTTGCTCGGTGAGATTTTACAGTTTTTCATAGATTAGATCCAGTCTGTTCTTCATACCTACAGTCCACGAAAAAGCCAGAAAAAAAATTAGGGTTAGTTCATCATATCCGAACCAATCTGAGCCTTTGCATAATCTTTTTAGGGTTTTTGCTTTGTTGAATTTGCGGTTGCATCATCGTGTCAAGTTGCTGGTCTTAGAGTCTAGTCTTTTAGAGTTTCGAGTTCTGGTCATAAGTTGTCACGCCGCCGCCGCACCATCATCATCGCCCATCTACCACTTTTGCTTATCCGCCACCGCTCTGAATCCATATCCATATACCACCACCAATCCGTATCCATATACCACCACCAATCTGTATCCATATACCACCACCGCTACCATATACCACCACCGCTGCCATATACCACAACCATATATCCACCACCAATCCGAGTTCTTCTCATATTAGGTTTGTTCTTGAGATCAATCTAAATTCTGATTCGTGTTTCCTTGCCTGCGTAGGTCTCGGAAAAAAAAAGAGTCTGGAGACCCCCGGGCAGTTTTTAGCCCAAAATTTTCACGGGCAAATTTTTTTCCCTATCCTATTTTTAGGCTTTTCTGAGTCTTTTGAGCCACGTTCCATCATAGTGATTTTTTGTCGCACTTTTTCGTCATCGCTGCCCTGATTTCCGAAAAAAAAATCATGCCCATCCTATCAGTTCGACGAGGGAAGAGTTTTGAGACACTCGCCATTATAGTGATTTTTCGCAAAAAAAAAGAGGAGCGCAAAAAAACGAGCGCAAAAAAAAGAGTTCCAGAGTGTGCTTTTCCCTTATTTACCTGCAGCGCCGTGATTTTGTTAGTGTTCTAGGCTCGCGTCTCTAGCACGGTCTAGCCTAGGACCAGCACAGTACCGTCGTTGAGCGTTTATTCAACTTTGCATCTCTGAATTGATTATTGCTGACCCTTTTTGCTACCATACTATAAGCCTTCCCAGCTCCACATACATCTACGTCGTGCGTTTGACTCTCCCTAGCAATCGCTCTATCCAAGCTTTTGAGAGTTTTGACTACAACGGTTGCCAATCACCGCCTGCTGCTGGGTAAGAACTGGTAAGAATTTGAGATTTGCTTGACGGATTTGTGACACCCGCCACCACCACCACTTGTTAGTAGTCTGTAGGATCATATTTCTTGTGTGTTTCTATTGCTGCTAACCATGCCAGGATCACAAGCCGACGAGACTGACTGGGAGAACTTGACGAACAAGGAGCTTCATGATACGTTTCAGCAAATGATGAGTGGATAGGTGCACGATGTGATAAACAGATTTGAAGAGGCCATGGAGAAGATATATGGCATGGAGAAGACGTTTGAAATAAAGCTCGATAACAAGTTTGCTGAATTGCTTTCGCGTTTTCCACCACCACCACCGGCTGCTCCTGCCGCACCTCTGTAACAACAGCAACAACATCGACTACCTCCACGTCGGGAAACAGCCCTCCGCCGAGCGAGCCGTGTCCCTCTTCAGTCGGGCCAAACTGCTGGTGCTGCTATTAATACTTCTGTGGCTCCTACTGCTGATGTGGAGGAGGATGATTATGTGGGAGATTATGAGGATGAGGTTGATCAAAATTAGAACTACGTGCCACCACCAGCATAGCAACCACCAGGTCGTCCACATGCAAATAATGGCAATGGTAGGGCTCACCCTCAGGTACAAGATCATGACCATCTCCCTAAACTAAAATTGAATATTCCACCATTTGAGGGTAGATATGTTCCTGATATATATCTTACTTGGGAGTTAGAAACTGAACAACGATTTACATGTTTACAATATCCCGAGGAGAGACGTGTTCCTGCTGCTGTTTGTGCATTCACTAGTTTTGCATGTGTTTGGTGGTCTGAGCATTGTAGATTATATCCTATTCCGGCTACTTGGGCTGCTTTGAAAACTGCTATGCGTACTCGTTGGGTTCCACCATATTATCAACGTGAATTACTTCAAAAATTGCAGCGCTTAAGACAGGGAAAAAATTCTGTAGAAGAATATTATCAGGAATTACAAACTGGCATGATTAGATGTGGTATTGTTGAGAAGAATGAAGCTATGCTTGCACATTTTATGGGTGGATTAAATAGAGAGATTCAGACGATTCTAGAGTATAAGGAGTATACTAATATCACTCGTTTATTCCACCTTGCTTGTAAAGCTGAACGTGAAGTGCAGGATCGACAGGCATTGGCACGGACTAACTTTTCTGCAGGTCGACCTTCAACATGGACACCACGTGCATCATCTACTTCCACATGTTCTGCTACACCGGCGCCTCCGTCGGCTGCCACCTCCAACTGTGATACAATAAAGCAGGCACAATCACCACTATCTGCCAAGAGCACACCTTCTGGGCCTGCAAAGAGCTCTTCTTCATCCATGGCATCAATAGGGCAAACACATGATATTATTTGTCGATGTTGCAAGGGTGGAGGTCATTATGCGAGAGAATGCCCATCTAAGCGTGTGATGATTGTTACCGAGGATGGTGGGTATGAGTCCGCTAGTGACTATGATGAGGAGACCTTGGCTCTTATTACACGTGAAGAACACGGTGGAGATGATTCTGATCATGAGACGCAATACATGGCTCCTGAAGATGCTGACAGGTATGAATGTTTAGTTGCTCAACGTGTTTTGAGTGTGCAGGTTACACAAGCTGAGCAAAATCAGAGGCATAATTTGTTCCATACAAAGGGAGTTGTGAAGTAACGTTCTGTTCACGTGATCATAGATGGAGGGAGCTGCAATAACTTGGCTAGCATGGAGATGGTGGAGAAGCTATCTCTCACCACAAGACCACATCCACATCCTTACTACATCCAATGGTTCAACAATAGCGGCAAGGTTAAGGTAACACGTACTGTTCGTGTGCATTTTAGTATCTCTACATATGCTGATTATGTTGATTGTGATGTGGTACCTATGCAAGCATGTTCCTTATTACTTGGTAGACCATGGCAATTTGATAAAAATTCTGTACACCATGGTAGAAACAATCAGTATACTCTTGTTCATAACGTTAAAAATATTACTTTGCTTCCTATGACTCCTGATTCCATTTTGAAAGATGATATTAATAGAGCTAATAAAGCAAAACAGGAGACAAATAAGAGTGAAAATCAGATTGTGGAAAAAGAATTTGAGCACCAAATGAAGCCTAATAATAAACCATCTACTGTTGTTTCTGAAATTAAATTGAAAAGTTCATGTTTACTTGCCACCAAATCTGATATTGATGAGCTAGATTTTAGCAAATCTGTTTGCTATGCTTTTGTGTGCAAAGAGGCATTATTTTCATTCGAGGACGTGCCTTCCTCTTTGCCCCCTGCTGTCACTAACATTTTGCAGGAGTTCGCTGACGTCTTTCCACAAGACGTGCCACCGGGATTACCACCTACTCGAGGGATTGAGAATCAAATTGACTTAATTCCCGGTGCTTCGCTACCCAATCGTGCACCATACCGTACCAATCCAGAGGAGACGAAGGAGATTATGCGTCAAGTACAAGAACTGCTCGACAAAGGTTATATACGCGAATCCCTTAGTCCTTGTGCTGTTCCTATCATTTTAGTGCCAAAAAAGGATGGAACGTCGCGTATGTGCGTTGATTGTAGAGGCATTAATAATATTACTATTCGTTATCGTCATCCTATTCCTAGGCTAGATGATATGCTTGATGAATTGAGTGGCTCTACAATATTCTCCAAAGTTGATTTACGTAGTGGATACCATCAAATTCGTATGAAATTGGGTGATGAATGGAAAACAGCATTTAAAACTAAGTTTGGATTATATGAGTGGTTAGTCATGCCTTTTGGGTTAACTAATGCACCTAGTACTTTCATGAGGTTAATGAACGAAGTTTTACGTGCTTTCATTGGACGATTTGTGGTAGTTTACTTTGATGACATATTGATTTATAGCAAATCTTTGGAGGAACATTTGGAACATTTATGTGTTGTTTTTATTGCTCTACATGATGCACATTTGTTTGGAAACCTTGGAAAGTGCACCTTTTGCACCGACCGAGTATCTTTTCTTGGCTATGTTGTTACTCCACAGGGAATTGAAGTTGATAAAGCCAAGATTGAAGCTATTGAGAGTTGGCCGCAGCCCAAAACGGTCACACAAGTGAGGAGTTTCCTTGGCCTCGCTGGTTTCTATAGGCGTTTTGTGAGAGATTCCAGCACCATTGCTGCACCTCTCAACGAGCTTACAAAGAAGGATGTGCCTTTTGTTTGGGGTACCGCACAGGAAGAAGCCTTCACGGTATTGAAAGATAAGTTGACACATGCTCCTTTACTCCAACTTCCTAATTTCAATAAGACTTTTGAGCTTGAATGTGATGCTAGTGGAATTGGATTAGGAGGTGTGTTATTACAAGATGGAAAACCTGTTGCATACTTTTCTGAAAAATTGAGTGGGCCTAGTCTGAACTATTCTACTTATGATAAAGAATTATATGCTCTTGTTCGGACGTTAGAAACATGGCAACATTATTTATGGCCCAAGGAATTTGTTATACATTCTGATCATGAATCTTTGAAACACACTAAAAGTCAAGCAAAACTGAACCGTAGACATGCTAAATGGGTTGAATTCATTGAGACTTTCCCTTATGTCATTAAACACAAGAAGGGTAAAGAAAATGTTATTGCTGATGCCTTGTCTCGTCGTTATACTATGCTTTCACAACTTGACTTTAAAATATTTGGTTTGGAGACCATCAAAGATCAATATGTTCACGATGCTGAATTTAAAGATGTATTGCAGAATTGTAAGGAATGGAGAACTTGGAACAAGTTCGTTCTTAACGATGGATTTGTGTTTCGTGCTAACAAGCTATGCATTCCAGCTAGCTCCGTTCGCCTTTTGTTGTTGCAGGAGGCGCATGGAGGAGGATTAATGGGACACTTTGGCGTCAAGAAGACGGAGGATATACTTGCTACACATTTCTTTTGGCCAAAGATGAGACGGGATGTTGAGCGTTTTGTTGCTCGCTACACTACATGTCAAAGAGCTAAGTCACGACTCAATCCTCATGGTTTATATATGCCTTTGCCTGTACCTAGTGTTCCTTGGGAGGATATATCTATGGACTTTGTTTTAGGTTTACCTCGAACAAAGAAGGGGAGGGATAGCATATTTATTGTCGTGGATAGGTTCTCAAAAATGGCACACTTTATACCATGTCATAAAAGCGATGATGCTGTTAATGTTGCTGATTTGTTCTTTCGTGAAATTATTCGCTTACATGGTGTGCCAAATACTATTGTTTCAGATCGTGATACTAAATTTCTTAGCCACTTTTGGAGATGTTTATGGGCTAAGTTGGGGACTAAGCTGCTTTTTAGTACTACTTGTCACCCCCAAACTGATGGACAAACTGAAGTAGTCAATAGAACATTGTCTACTATGCTTAGGTCTGTTTTGAAGAATAACAAGAAAATGTGGGAAGAATGCTTGCCTCATATTGAATTTTCTTATAATCGTTCATTGCATTCTACTACTAAGATGTGCCCTTTTGAAATTGTGTATGGTTTCCTACCTCGTGCACCTATTGATTTGTTGCCTCTTCCATCTTCAGAGAAGGTTAATTTTGATGCTAAAGAACGTTCTGAATTGATTTTAAAAATGCATGAGTTAACTAAGGAAAACATTGAGCGTATGAATGCTAAATATAAACTTGCTGGACATAAGGGTAGAAAACATGTTGTGTTTGCGCCTGGAGATCTTGTTTGGTTACATTTGCATAAAGATAGATTTCCTAATCTGCGCAAATCAAAGCTAATGCCACGTGCTGATGGTCCTTTTAAGGTGTTAGAGAAAATAAATGATAATGCATATAAACTTCCGTCGAGGACGACTTCATTTCAAGAAGGGGAGGATGATGAGGACATCAATACCATTGTTAAACCCACAGCCCTACTGTTACATATACTGGACCAATTACTAGAGCTCGCGCACGCCAATTAAATTACCAGGTACTTTCGTTTCTTGGTAATGATTCTAATGTTCATGAGATTATGATGCTGCCTAAATTGGATACATTTGTTTTGCTTACAAATGAAGGGCCTAGCTTGGAGAAGGATGAACATTGGAGCAAGAACACGCATGGAGTTGATGGCATGCGCAAGGGGATCAAGAACGGAGTTACAAGTGATGATTTCAGGACTTTGAAGCCGCCATAAGGAGTGCATGAAGCCTTGGACGAAATATACAAGATGCCACTTCATAATATTCGTCCATAGGCTATTCTAGGTGCTGCGTCACCTTATTAATGGGCCAGGCCCATGTAATTTCGAAATACTTAAGTATAGGCTATTTTTAGAGTCCGTATGTGTGGGGAAACAAGAGGTAGGGTTGGTTTCGGACGCCACCCTCAAGGGCCACGAAATTCCCCCCCTCTTCCTCCATATATATAGCCCTTAGGGCGTCGTTTAGACTTTGGGTTTTGTTTAGATTAAAAGTTCGCCATAGCTGCAACTTCGCGTACTTCGTTTGTGTCCAACGACCAGATCAAGACGTCACAGAACCCCACCTTGATCAATAAAGCTTTCATCTGATATTCGCAATATCCCGATTGCAATCTCAGTTTCTTGCTTGTTCTTCATTTGCTCGCAGGAAACAGACCCTCATGGTCAGGTTGATCGTGATCCGGCGTGGTCAATAACCCTCGGTAGTTGGTTTAGCGATTGCTAAGGCGCGACGTCTCGCACGTTCGTAGTCGGATCGTCAAGGTCGACTCCCACAGAAAACGATAGCCACCATCTCATCGAAACATCGGGACACCTTAGCCTCTATCATTCATTAAAGACTTCTCAAAAAATTCTAGGCCTCTGACTAATCTCTTACAAAAAGATGTTCCTTTTGTCTTTGATGATGATTGTGTAGAAGCATTTGAAATACTTAAGAAAGCCTTGATTTCTGCACCTATTGTTCAGCCACCTGATTGGAATTTACCCTTTGAAATTATGTGTGACTAGTCATCTACCCGTGCGGCTGTACGGCCTAGAAATTTCTCTGTCTAACATGGTTGTGTAAATTCATTTGTCACATCAACATTTTTGGATAGCTATACATGTTGGTCAAACACATCAAGTGTCATAAAGTAGATGAACAGAAGTGTAGAGACACCCTAATATGTTTCTATCGGTTGAACCTTTCTTGACCTGATGAGCTACCGAGTCTTGAAATAATTGGTACATATACCAGGTCAAATGTTACAAAAATTATAAATCAACAACAATTTCGAAGCTGTTAGGGACAAATATTCTATTCATTTTTTATTTATTTTAGTTCGGTCATGTTTCTTTTCTTTCAAAAGGAATGAAAAAAATCATTCACGATTAGACTTTTTTTCAAAAGGAATAACTGGACGTGGTTTTTTAATTTCATTTTTCTCATGGGAACATGCATGTGGCTGAAAAACATTTAGGCATAATTTTTCTAAGCATGAGGTTTTGGCGAGCAATTATTTGTACGGCACTTTAATTTGCTTTTTGTCAAGGGAGCACACTTGTGGTTTTTATTTTGGTGATATTTAGGACATGGAATCTTTTTCTAGCACTGGGCCTAAGGACGTTTCATTTATGTGTATCTTTATTTGATAACATATCTTCTTTTTTCTTTATCAATGGAGAAGGAAAATGGATTTTGCTTTGGTTGGTACTTGAACGTCGGCATGCAGGACAATTTTCTGTGCATGTGGGTTTAATCCTTTTTCATACTTTTAGTACGTGTTGTTTTTCTACTTTTTTTACCTTAAGTGATCTCTCGTAATAAAATTCCTGGCATATGTTTTTTTACATAATATGTCTTTGTTTCAGGAAACCAAGAGCGACTCAAGGGAGGAAGTCTCCCATACGTGGTAGCATAGGACACTTAGATTTTTGTTTTATAAAGAAAGATTTCATTTTTAATGAAACAGAGAGAGTCCCATGGGACTAAGACTCCCGTACGTGGAGTAATATCACTCAACATGTCTTATCTTTCATCCAAAGGCTATAGATACATTATAATTAATCCAACGGTCAATATTCTTTAATTATAAGGAATAACGTGGTGCCTCGTATGGTGCCTCCAATTAGTAAATATAAGATGCTAGTGATTATGTTGTAGGTGTTGTTCTAGGACAAAGGGTTGATAAGAAATTAAATGTTATCCAATATGCTAGTAAAACTCTAGACAGTGCCCAGAGAAATTATGCTACTATTGAAAAAGAATTTTTAGCAGTTGTATTTGCTTGTGATAAGTTCAGACCTTATATTGTTGATTCTAAAGTATTCACACTGATCATGCTGCTATTAAATATCTTATGGAAAAGAAAGATGCTAAACCTAGACTTATTAGATGGGTTCTATTGCTACAAGAATTTGATTTGCATATTATTGATAGAAAGGGAGCCGAGAACCCCATTGCAGACAACTTATCTAGGTTAGAGAATGTTCTTGATGACACGCTACCTATTGATGGTAGATTTCCTGATGAACAATTAGCTGTCATAAATGCTTCTCATACTGCTCCATGGTATGATGATTATGCTAATTACATTGTTGCTAAATTTATACCTTCTAGTTTCACATACGAGCAAAACAAAAAGTTTTTCTATGATTTAAGACATTACTTTTGGGATGACCCAAACCTTTATAAAGAAGGAGTAGATGGTGTTATTAGACGTTGTGTACCTGAGCATGAACAGGAACGGATCCTACACAAGTGCCACTCCGAGGCTTATGGAGGACACCACGCTAGAGATAGAACTGCACATAAGGTATTGCAATCTGGTTTTTATTGGCCTACTCTTTTCAAAGATGCCCGTAAGTTTGTCTTGTCTTGTGATGAATGTCAAAGAATTAGTAATATTAGTAGACATCAAGAAATGCCCATGAACTATTCACTTGTTATTAAACCATTTGATGTTTGGGGCTTAGATTATATGGAACCGTTTCCTTCCTCTAATGGGTATACACATATTTTAGTTGTTGTTGATTACGTTACTAAGTGGGTAGAAGCTATTCCAACTAGTAGTGTTGATCATAACACCTCTATTAAGATGCTTAAAGAAGTTATTTTTCCGAGGTTTGGAGTGCCTAGATACTTAATGACTGATGGTGGTTCACATTTTATTCATGGTGCTTTTCGTAAAATGCTTGCTAAGTATGATGTTAATCATAGAATTGCATCTCCATATCACCCACAGTCTAGTGGTCAAGTAGAATTGAGTAATAGGGAGATTAAACTAATTTTGCAAAAGACTGTTAATAGATCTAGAAAGAATTGGTCCAAGAAACTTGATGATGCATTATGGGCCTATAGAACTGCATATAAAAATCCTATGGGTATGTCTCCGTATAAAATAGTTTATGGAAAAGCATGTCACTTACCTCTCGAACTAGAACATAAGGCATATTGGGCCATTAAAGAGCTCAATTATGATTTCAAACTTGCCGGTGAGAAGAGACTATTTGACATTAGATCACTTGATGAGTGGAGAACCCAGGCCTATGAGAATGCCAAGCTGTTTAAAGAAAAAGTTAAAAGATGGCATGACAAAGGATACAAAAGCGTGAGTTTAATGTAGGTGATTATGTTTTGTTATATAACTCTCGTTTAAGATTTTTTGCAGGAAAACTCCTCTCTAAATGCGAAGGTCAACGTTATCGAGGAGGTCTATCATTCCGTGCCATAAAAATCGACAACTTCGAAGGCACAAATCCGAAGGTGGTGAATGGTCAAAGAATCAAACATTATATCTCAGGTAATCCCATAAATGTTGAAACCAATGTTATTGACACCGTAACCCCGGAGGAGTACATAAGGGACACTTTCCAGAATGTTTCAGACTCTGAAAAGGAATAGGTATGTGGTCCGGTAAGTAAACCGGCTCCAAAACAGTTCCAATAGCATTTTTTCTCCATTTTGGAATATTTAAGAAAATAGGAAAATAAGAAGTAGTCCGAAAGGGACACGAGGCGTCCACGAGGGTGGAGGGTGCGCCCTACCCCCTTGGGCGTGCCCCCCTGCCTCGTGGGTACCTCGTGTGCCCTCTAGACTCCGTTTTCTTGCACGATACTTCTTTTGGTCGGTAAAAATTCATTATATAATCTCCCAAAGGTTTTGGCCACCGTACCACGACAATACCTCATGTTTTTGTCTTGAGTTGTTTCTGCCGCAGATTAGATCAAGATGTCTTCTCAAGAGTCAGTCGGGGAGATCCGAGTATCTCACCCGACACCATCGCCAAAAGTAAACAGCGATACATATCACTTTGGGCGATCAACTGAGGAGGAGATGGAGGCCAACTTGAAAAGTATATATGCCATGGAGGAGGATCAAGAAGTTACCTCTCATCTCCAAGCCAGATTCAAGATGGAGGAACTTCAGAGCGCAGCAATTCCAAATTCGGTCATCCCTCCCAATGTTAGATTTCTTTCTTATGAAAATATGAAGAATAGTGTTACTTGTTCTCCCGCGGCTATGCAACATCCATGGGTGAAAGGAGCTTTAGCCATCATGGGTAAGCTCCGTAAGGAAATAATGGATCTCAAGCAGTAAGTCAATAAGCGCGAGGAAGAGAATCATATCCTCAGGGGCATCATCGCTAAGAATATCACTTCACCATCACCTCCGAAGAAAGAGAAATAAATACATGGGTATGGGCACTCCCCTTGGCAACTGCCAAGCTTGGGGGAGGTGCCCCGGTATCGTATCACCATCACACTTCTATCTTTACCATTTTTCTTAGTTCGATCCTTTTGGTTATATTTTGATCTAGTAGAATAAAGTTTAGTATGATCTAGCTTTGAGTCTTTGCGTTGATCCTTATCTATGTAATCGAGTCCATGAGCTATATATAATAAAGATTAGTCTTGAGTTGAGGGCTTGGTTATCTTGCTATGACCTTGAGGGAATAAAAGAAAGTAAAAAGAAAGAATAAAAAGAAATAAAGAGATCATATTGATCTTATGGAGAGTAATGACTTCACACATAAAACAGTATGATGAATAAAAGTTGTTGAGAGTTGAGAAACATAGTTTTGGTCATCGTTGCAATTAATAGGAAGTAATAAAGAAAGAGAGGTTTTCACATATAAATATACTATCTTGGACATCTTTTATGATTGTGAGCACTAATTAAAATATGACATGCTAAAAAGTTGATGTTGGACAAGGAAGACAACGTAATGGGTTATGTTTTCTTATATCCAAAATAAATTATATTGTCATGGATCATCCAACATGTTGAGCTTGCCTTTCCCCCTCATGCTAACCAAATTCTTTGCACCAAGTAGAGATACTACTTGTGCTTTCAAATATCCTTGAACCCAGTTTTGCCATGAGAGTCCACCATATCTACCTATGGATTGAGTAAGATCCTTCAAGTAAGTTGTCATTGCTGCAAGCAATGAAAATTGCTCTCTAAATATGTATGATCTATTAGTGTGGAGAAAATAATCTTTATACGAGCTTGTGATATGGAAGAAATAAAAGCGACGGACTGCATAATAAAGGTCCCTATCACAAGTGGCAATATAAAGTGACGTTGTTTTGCATTAAGATTTTGTGCATCCAACCATAAAAGCACATGACAACCTCTGCTTCCCTCTGCGAAGGGTCTATCTTTTATTTTTGTCTTATACCTTATACAAGAGTCATGGTGATCTTCACCTTTCCTTTTTACACTTTATCCTTTGGCAAGCACTATGTGTTGGAAAGATCCAATTGGATGTGGGCTTTCTTAAAGCATTATTGTTGATGTTACCCTTGAGGTACAAGATTGGGAGGCAAAACTATAAGCCCCTATCTTTCTCTGTGTCCAATTAAAACTTCATACCCGTAAGTATTGCGTGAGTGTTAGAAATTGTGAAAGACTATATGATAGTTAAGTATGTGAACTTGCTGAAAAGCTCTTATATTGACTATTTCCGATGTTATGATAAATTGAAATTGCTTCAATGACTGAGATTGTAGTTTGTTAGTTTTCAATGAAGTTTCTGATTCATACTTGACATTGTGAATAGATTGTTACTTCAGCATAAGAAATCATATGACAATATATATATATATATATATATATATATATATATATATATATATATATATATATGTTGTTATTCTAAGAATAATCATGATGCCTTCATGTCCGTATTTTATTTTATCGACACCTCTATCTCTAAACATGTGGACATATTTTTTGATATCGGCTTCCGCTTGAGGACAAGCGAGGTCTAAGCTTGGGGGAGTTGATACGTCCATTTTGCATCATGCTTTTATATCGATATTTATTGCATTATGGGCTGTTATTATAGATTATTTCACAATACTTATGCCTTTTCTCTCTTATTTTACAAGGTTTATATGAAGAGGGAGAATGCCGTCAGCTGGAATTCTGGGCTGGAAAAGGAGCAAATATTAGAGACCTATTCTGCGCAACTCCAAAAGTCCTGAAACTCCACGAAAGTCAGTTTTGGAATATATTAAAAATATTGAGCGAAGAAAGCACCAAAGGGGGGCCATCCACCATCCACGAGGGTGGGGGCATGCCCAGGGGTAGGGCACCTGGAAGCCCCCCGATGCTCATCTTCTGGTATAAGGTGTCTTTTGCCCTAGAAAAATAGGGAGGAAGCTTTCAGGATGAAGCACCGCCATCTCGAGGCGGAACCAATATAGGGCTCCGGCGGAGCTGTTCTGCTGGGGAAACATCCCTCCGAGAGGGGGAAATCGTCACCATCGTCATTACCATCAATCCTCTCATAGGGAGGGGGTCAATCTCCATCAACATCTTCACCAGCACCATCTCCTCTCAAACCCTAGTTCATCTCTTGTATCTTATCTTTGTCTCAAAACCTCAGATTGTTACCTGTGGGTTGCTAGTAGTGTTGATTACTCCTTGTAGTTGATGCTAGTTGGTTTATTTGGTGGAAGATTATATGTTCAGATCCGTTATGCATATTAATACCCCTCTGATTATGAACATGAATATGATTTGTGAGTAGTTATGTTTGTTCCTAAGGACATGGGAGAAGTGTTGTTATAAGTATTCATATGAATTTGGTATTTGTTTTTTGATATTTTGATGAGATGTATGTTGTCTTTCCTCTAGTGGTGTTATGTGAACGTCGACTACATGACACTTCACCATTCTTTGGGCCTAGGGGAAGGCATTGGGAAGTAATAAGTAGATGATGGGTTGCTAGAGTGACAGAAGCTTAAACCCTATTTTATGCGTTGCTTCCTAAGGGGCTGATTTGGATCCATATGTTTCATGCTATGGTTAGGTTTACCTTAATTCTTCTTTCGTAGTTGCGGATGCTTGCAAGGGAGGTTAATCATAAGTGGGATGCTTGTCCAAGGAAGGGAAGTACCCAAGCACCGGTCCACCCACATATCAAATTATCAAAGTAACGAACGCGAATCATATGAGCATGACGAAAACTAGCTTGACAATAATTCCCATGTGTCCTCGTGAGCGCTTTCCTTTATATAAGAGTTTGTACAGGCTTGTCCTTTGCTACAAAAAGGATTGGGCCACCTTGCTGCACCTTGTTTACTTTTGTTACTTGCTACCTTTTACGAATTACCTTATCATAAAACTATATGTTACCGATAATTTTAGTGCTTGCAGAGAATACCTTGCTGGAAACCGCTTATCATTTCCTTCTGCTCCTCGTTGGGTTCGACACTCTCACTTATCAAAAGGACTATGATAGATACCCTATACTTGTGGGTCATCATGTATATGCGGGAACAATCTTGTGACACAAGGGATGATATGATACCAAGATTATAGCAATATGATATGGTATGTACGCAATGGAAGGTGTAGATCGATGATAACTAATGTGCACAAGTAACGTTGCCGGCAAGACTCAATGGCTAGTCTCGATAGGCAAGTGACGCAAAATGGGCTAGGGATTAACAATGCAATGGCAAGAATGAATGTACAATGATGGGATACCATGATACCAAGATGATATAGAGGTTACTGTTCTTGCTTACGGTTAGGGTATCAAAATGGTGAAGGTGGTCGATGACGAATCCTTGACGAAGTTGAGAGGTGGTGTTATTGATGTTGAAACGTTTCTAGTTAGCCGACTCACCCTAGGAAACAGAAAAACCGCAAACTAAAAATCTCAAAGGAAAATGTCAAATGGTGGTAGCGGCACTACTGCAGGATGCTGCTAACGTGACACTACGATTAGAGATGCTTTCATGAAACTGTGTGCGATGCATCAATCACAAACGGGGATGTAAAAACCGTCAGAAAAGGTGCAAAACGTTTGCAATGGAGGATGCATCAAACACGGTTCACATTTTAGTTGCGTGTGCGATCTAGGGCATACGGTTCAGTCCAATGACCTATTTGTGATGAGGCGGAACAAAAGAAATGGGCAGCCTGATGAAGGCGTGTGCGATATAGAGCTTACGGTTCACTCGGATGAACTGTTTGTGATTAGGCAACACAAAAGAAACGGCCAGCTAGATGAAGGTGTGTGCGATATGCAGCATACGGTTCACTCGGATGAACTGTTTGAGATTAGGCAACACAAAAGAAACGGTCAGCCAGATCAAGGTGTGTGTGATTGAGGGCATACGCTTCAGAAGGATTAACTGTTTGCGATTAGGCAACATAACAGAAACGGGTAAGCCAGATCAAAGTGTCTGCGATTGATGGCATACACTTCACATGGATGAACTGTTTGCGATTAGCCACAACAAATTGAGACAGTTAGATAGATCAACGTGTGTGCGCTAGACAGGCACATCCATTCTAATTAAAAGAAGCATGCGCGACGCTAATAGCGAGCGCGCACGGTTGTTGGAACAAGACGTGTGCTGACATTGCCTATTGCGGTGCACCCTATGGTGCAAACGCCACGTACGCGGCCGAGAAGGCGTACGTGCCCACGTTACGCCTTCCGGGAATAGTGTCGCACTTATAACCGTCAGTAAATTTTGAGCATGCGTCCTGTCACAATTTTTTTAGAAGAACAAGGAGGTTGCGTCCCATCACATTCCAAATTGCAAACCTGTTCACACCGATCAAAACCTAAACAGTTTCCCACTTAGGAGTGTATTACTACGCGGTTATAAATACTACTACTCCAAGATGACTGCACATTCCTCCTCAACTCCTCATCCACAAAAAGTCAAAAACAAACACGTCATTCATCATCGTTCCCTTGCGTCCGCCATGGCCAGCGTGAGTTCTGGGTCGAGAGATTGCCACCAGGGAGAGGCGAGCCTGGAAGCGGGAGCACGAGAGATGTCCTGCCTCGCCGCAAAAGCAGCCAACATGTCCCGCCGCACGGCCGTAGCAGCAGAAGGTCCCGCCGCGCCACCGAAGCAGCATGGAGGACCCGCCATGCCGTCGATGCAGCAGAATGGTCCGGTCATGCCGCGGAGGCAGAAGAGAAGTCCCGTCGTGCCGTGAATGCAGCAAAGATGTCCTCCCGCGTTGCGGTGGCCTGGGAAAATGCCTTGCGGGCAGGAGAGGACTCTTACAGGCGCATGCGTGCCCTCGTCCTTAGGCAGATGGATCAGATCTCCAGGTGGGAGAGGTTGCAGGATGACCTGAAAGCCTTGTTTGAACAGTCTACCGATGTCATCCTGCAACTAAATGAGAGCAATGCGAAGCTCCGGGCCGAGCGCGACCTGCTGAGGGCAAAGATCGTCGGAAGTGCGGAGTGAGGGAGTCCTGGACTAAGGGGTCCTCAGGCGTCCGACCTGTTGGACATGGGCTGGACTAATGGGTTTTGAAGATACAAGACCAAAGACTCTCTCCCGTGTCCGGATGGGACTCTTCTTGGCGTGGAAGGCAAGCTTAGCGTCCAAGATATGAAGATTCCTTTCTCTGTAACTGACTTTGTACAACCCTCATCCCCTCCGGTGTCTATATAAACCGGAGGGCTTAGTCCGAAGGATAGATATAGTCATACAGGCTAGACTTCTAGGGTTTTAGCCATTACGATCTCGTGGTAGATCAACTCTTGTAATACTCATATTCATCAAGATCAATCAAGAAGGAAGTAGGGTATTACCTCCATAGAGAGGGCCCGAACCTGGGTAAACACTGTGTCCCTTGTCTCCTGTTACCATCGACCTTAGACGCATAGTTCGGGACCCCCTACCCGAGATCCGCCGGTTTTGACACCGACATTGGTGCTTTCATTGAGAGTTCCATTGTGCCGTCCTCAAGAGGTTTGATGGCCCCTTCAATCATCTACAACAATGCTGTCCAAGGAGAAGTCTTCCTCCCAGGACAGATCTTTGTGTTCGGCGGCTTCGCACTACGGGCCAACTCGCTTGGCCATCTTGAGCAGATCGACAGCTATGCCCCTGGCCGTCAGGTCAGATTCGGGAGGTTGAACTACGTCGCGGATATCTGCGGAGACTTGATCTTCGATGGATTCGAGACCACGGCAGCCGCTCCCCGTCACCATGATGAACATGACTTAAATCTGTCATCGGACCATACCCAGGAGATAGCACCTGTAACTGCTCTGGCCTTAGATCCAGAGCAGATCGTGCCATCTGAAGACAGGAAGCTCAACCCGGCCACAGATGCCGCAGTCTCAGCGGCGTTAGAGCCGCACACAGACCCAACCTCGAGTGGAATCTGTGTCACCGAAGCCTCGGACTCGTTTCCGGCTATAGGTTCTGAACCATGTGTGTCCACGTGCGTCGAGCTCGATCAGTCTTTGATCGTCGAATTCAGCTCCACGGACATTTTTCGGCACTCGCCTTTGGGCGACGTGTTAAACTCGTTAAAGGCACTATCCTTAGCGGGGGGCTCACAGTCGAATTATATCCGGTTTGAACTAGAGGCTGATGACGGAGAACTTCCCTTCCCACCCACCGCCCACTTCACAGCCACTGTCAAAGATTTAACCGACATGCTCGATTACGGCTCTAAAGACATCGACGGTATGGACGACGATGCCAATGAGGAGCAGGGCCAAAACCCGCCGTTTACTGGACGCTGGACGGCCACCTCTTCTTACGACGTGTACATGGTGGATACACCTAAAAGAACTAACGATGATGACAGAGAAGATCCAGTTGAGGATGAACCTCCTATGATACAGCCAAAACGTCGGTGTCAGCGGCCCTGTTCTAAGTCACGTCATGGAAAAGACAGCAATACTGGCACGGGGGAAAACAATACTCCGGACGATGCCGAAGATAATGAAGACCCTGTTGAGATAACTTCCGAACAGGAGGAACAGGAAAACGGGCAAGTTAGCCCTGACGAACAGGCCATAAACGACAACTCGGAGGACATTAATTATCTTCCACTCTCCGAGGATGAGGTGAGCCTTGGCAATGAGGATTTTATCGTGCCTAAGGAACCTCTCGAGCAGGAGCGCTTTAAGCGCCGGCTAATAGCCACTGCAAGGAGCCTGAAAAAGAAGCAGCAGCAGCTTCAAGCTGACCAAGATCTGCTCAACGATAGATGGACTGATATCCTAGCAGCCGAAGAATACGGCCTCAAGCGCCCAGCCAAAAGCTACCCGAAGCGCAAATTGCTACCTCAGTTCGATGATGAGGCACCGAAGCCTGTACCATCATCGCGCAATGCGGCTGACCGACCATCACGTGGTCGGGATAAAGCGGCAACTCAAGCCGAACACCAACCCGCCCCGCCTCATCACAAAGGCAGAGATAAAATAGCTCGTGGTTATACATATGCCCTTCGGCAGGACCTGGACAGTAGAGTAGGACATACCAGATCGATCTACGAATCGCGAGGACGCGTCCTCACACGCGACGATGGCCATCTATTCAGACGTGACAACCCTAGCACGCCCGGGCCAAAAACCGCAGACGGACTCCATCTGAGCTATGTCGCGATGTGGACCGATATTGAGGCGGCGCACACCCTCTTTGATTCACTGACGAAGTAATGGAGCATGAATTCCCAGAAGGGTTTAAACCCGTGAATATCGAATCATATGATGGAACAACTGATCCCGCGGTATGGATCGAGGATTTTCTTCTCCATATCCATATGGCCCGTGGAGATGACCTTCACGCCATTAAATACCTCCCACTAAAACTCAAAGGGCCAGCTCGGCACTGGTTAAACAGTCTGCCCGAAAACTCTATTGGCGGCTGGGAGGATTTGGAAGACGCCTTCCATGACAACTTCCAAGGTACATATGTTCGGCCACCAGATGCCGATGACTTAAGTCACATAGTTCAACAGCCCGGAGAGTCAGCCAGGAAATTCTGGACTAGGTTCCTAACTAAAAAGAACCAGATCGTCGACTCTCCGGATGCCGAAGCCCTAGTGGCCTTTAAGCATAGCATCCGCGACGAATGGCTCACCCGCCACCTTGGTCAAGAAAATTCGAAGTCCATGGCAGCCCTCACGGCACTCATGACCTTCTTTTATGCGGGTGAGGATAGTTGGCTGGCTCATAGCAAAAACATGGCAAGCGAAGCGGGCACCTCCGATGTTAAAAATAGCAACGGCAAGCTCCGACGCAACAGGCACAAATGTCGAAGCAATGGTGACAATACCGATGACACGACAGTCAACGCTGGATTCAGTGGCTCCAAGTCCGGTCAGCGGAAGAAGCCATATAAAAGAAACAACCTGGGACCATCCAGCTCAAACCGCATACTCGATCGTCCGTGCCAGATCCATGGCACCCCAGACAAACCAGCCAATCATACCAACAGAGATTGTTGGGTTTTAAAACAAGCCGGCAAGTTAAATGCCGAGAACAAGGAGAAGGGATCGCAAAGCGAGGACGATGACGAGGAGCCCCGGCCACCGAACACAAGGGGACAGAAGAAGTTTCCCCCTCAGGTCAAAACGGTGAACATGATATACGCTACCCACATCCCCAAGAGGGAGCGCAAGCGCGCGCTCAGGGACGTCTATGCGATAGAGCCAGTCGCCCCAAAACTTAATCCATGGTCGTCATGCCCGATCACCTTTGATCGTCGGGATCATCCAACCAGTATCCATCACGGCGGTTCAGCCGCACTGGTCCTTGACCCAATAATTGATGGATTCCACCTAACGCGAGTCCTCATGGACGATGGCAGCAGCCTCAACCGTCTCTATCAGGATACAGTACACAAAATGGGCATTAATCCAACACGGATCAAGCCCACAAAGACTACCTTTAAAGGAGGCATGCCCGGTGTAGAGGCCCGCTGTACGGGCTCAATCACACTAGAGGTTGTCTTCGGATCTCCGGACAACTTCAGAAGTGAAGAGTTAATCTTCGATATCGTCCCCTTTTGCAGCGGCTATCACGCACTGCTTGGACGAACCGCATTTGCTCGATTCAACGCGGTGCCACACTATGCTTATCTCAAGCTCAAGATGCCTGGACCACGCGGCATCATAATAGTTAATGGAAACAGGGAATGCTCCCTTCGTACTGAGGAGCACACCGCTGCCTTAGCAGCAAAAGTACAGAGTGGCCTTTTCAAGCAGAACCTTAATTCGGTGGTCGAGCTCCCGGACACTGTCAAGAGAGTCCGGACTATTCCGCGGTAGGACAGCTCAGCTCGTCAAGAGCTCGACTAGCAATCTAGCCTCCGTCCCAGTCCTGACCAAGTGGCAGCATTCGTACCACGCGTACATAACTACGCACTCAAAATACCATGGGCATAGACGAAGGCATAACTATCTTGTGATCCACAGTACGGCTCGACCGAACCCGGACATGAAAGTGCGTTATATCGACTAGAGGGGGGTGAATAGGCGATTTTTATGAAAGTCTTCAGAACATGGGAGTTTTGAAGACAAACGATAAAAATAGACCTATTACCATGCAGCGGAAGGTAGACTACACTAGGCAAACCATAGTCAAGTATTCAATGAAGTGAAAGCACAAAGACTAATAGCAGCTAGGTAGTAAGGATCGGATAGGAAGATATTGTGAAGCCAAACAGAACACGCAGTCACTCAGTGAAGACAAATGATAGAGCAAACATACAATGACTTCACAAGGAGTAACAGTAAGTAACGTGAAGTGAAGATGAAACCAGTGACTCGTTGAAGACAATGGTATGCTGAACCAGTTCCAGTTGTTGTGACAACTGTATGTGTGGTTGGAGCGGCTAGGTATTTAAACCTTAGGACACACAGTCCCGGACACCCAGTCCTGAACACACAGCTCAGGACACCCAGTCCTCACCGTATTATCCTTGAGCTAAGGTCACATAGACCTCGCCAAATCACTCTGGTAAGTCTTCAAGGTAGACTCCCAAACCTTCACACACTTCGTTCACTGGCAATCCATAATGTCTCTTGGAAGCTCAGAACACGACGCCTAACCGACTGGAGGATGCACAGTCCTCAAGTGTAATAAGTCTTCAGATCACACAGAGAAGAAGACTTAAGTGATGCCCAATTCTCTCTGGCTCTGGTGGTTAGGTCTTTATCCTCGCAAGGAATTCTCTCTGAAAGGCTTCGAGGTGGGTTGCTCTCAAATGACAAAAGCCGTGCTTTCAATCTGAGCAGCTAACCGTTTATGGTTGTAGGGGGTGGGCTATTTATAGCCACTTGGCAACCCGACCTGATTTGTCCGAAATGACCCTGGGTCACTAAGGAACTGACACGTGTTCCAACGGTCAGATTTCAAACTCACACGACAACTTTACTTGGGCTACAAGCAAAGCTGACTTGTCCGACTCTGGACAAGATTCGCTCTCATTGTCTTCACTCGAAGACATAGGTTTTTGGTTTAGGCATCACTTTAGTCATTCTGACTGGTTCTCTTGGACCCCACTTAACAGTACGGTGGTTCCTATGACTGAACACAAAAGAAAAAGAACTACAAAAGATCTAAGTCTTCGAGCTCCATAGGCTTCATATCGTGTCTTCTCTTGTCATAGTCTTCAATGTGAATATCTTCATATACCACCTTTGACTTCAATGTCTTCATACATTTTTAGGGGTCATCTCTGGTAGTAAAACCGAATCATGAGGGACTTCTACCTGTGTTATCCTGCAATTCTCACAAACACATTAGTCCCTCAACTAGGTTTGTCGTCAATACTCCAAAACCAACTAGGGGTGGCACTAGATGCACTTACAATCTCCCCCTTTTTGGTGATTGATGACAAACTAGTTGAAGTTTTCAACGGGGAATATAATCTGTGAAACTGTAAAGGATAATGAATTGTCTTCATAAGTTGCAAGGGCTCCCCCTGAAGATGTGCATATTAGTTAATTTTCTTTTGGAATGCAAATGCACATGGCAGGTGGTACTTGTGGAGATCCACTTCAACTTATGATGACAATCTACTATGCATGTGAAAGTATATGAAGATAATGCCATGCATAATGGAAAATGGACGTCTGCAGAATGAGCTGAGTGCGGAATTTATCGTCGCACATGCGGAATTTATCTTCGCAAAACAAGGTGGAAAATAAGTAGCAGACGACCATCTAGTTTAAGTGTTACAACTCATAAGAACCAAATGTAGAAAAAAAATGAGAGTTGTAAGCACGAAGCAAAATATAAGGCACCCGCCCATATGAATCCGCTTGAAGACTATCAATCTCATATGCTTCTCCCCCTTTTGTCAGTAATGACCAAAAAGGTTTGAAGACATAGAGCCTCTACTCGTTCCCATGAGGAGTAGGTGAAGTAGCAGGGTTGTTGGTGTTGTTTGGCGGTGCAGAAGAGCTTGGAGGTGCTGAAGGAGGTGGCGGTGAAGTAGCATCGTCTTCTTCTTCAATAATTCTGGCAGTGACTATGGCAGCAGAGGAAGAGAACTCAGAGTCTTCAAGGGATGGAGTTCCTAGTAGCACAGCCCTTCGAGGAGGTGTGGAGTCAAACTTGAATCTCTTAGTGAAGCCATCCTCTTGAAGATCAGCTTCAGAAAGCATCATCGTTAGCCCTTTCCATGTGCAGCGACAGGTTTCATGGGCAACGAAAGCATTCTTGGTGGCAAGATTTCGAGTGCGATTAACATCCACCAAGAGGCTTTTCATCTGACGCTTCAGCCAGTCATGATGCATATCTTGTTTCTGATGTAGAGCCACAAGAAGCTCTCGGTCGTTGAGAACACGAGTGCGCTTCTTGGGTCTTGGAGCAGTGGTACTGTCAGTGGCTTCAGTGGAAGCAGGGTGTGGTGCACGTGTAGTGCCAGCCAAAGGATACACCCGAGAAACTGCTTCAACGCCTTCAACGTTCTGCGTAAAACTCTGATGTTCTGCATTCTGAAGACTTAGAGGTTGCTTGGCAGGCTCAAAATATATGGCTTCAGTAGACATGTCCACATCAGGCAAGAAGATCCGATGGTTGCGGGCTGAGGGCTGATAAGAGATGGCGGAGTGTAGCTTGATCAGCCGCATGACCCAAGGGGCGTAGAACTTCAAACCAAACAGATCAATGCCTGATGCAGCAAGTTGGCGTATGAAGAAGTCCTGTGCATTGAAGCATTTGCCATGAAGTATATAGAAGACCAAAGTCTTCATTGCACCCTGAAGCTTGGCATTTGGAGAGTGCCCTTTGATAGGCCAGAGAGTTCGCCTGATGATGTGATAGATGGTTCTGGGCAGGTACTCAAGGTCTTCAACGAAGAACTCTATGGGATACGCATCATCTTGGGGCAATGGCTTCATCATGCTGAGCATTTGACTCATATTAGGTTTTGGCCACTGAAAGATGCTCTCAATAGCTTCAGCATGCAGCTGACAGCCTTGCTCGAAGAGATCGCCAGGAGTGGGCAAGCCAATGAGCTCAATGATGTCAAATGCATTGGCTTCGTGATGAACGTTGCCAGTCATCCACTCCAGGACCCAAGTCTTCAGATCTCTATTGTATCCTTTGATGTGAAGTGTGGCATAGAATTGTAGCAGCAGATCTTCATTCCAATGCTCTTCAGCAGTAACAAATTGCAGCAGACCCACTTGCTTGAAGCAATCCAACGCTTCTTCTAGATAGGGCAGACCAGCTATAGCTTCAACGTCAAGGCGCTTGTGTGGGAAGATGCGTCCTTGGTTGTAAAGAATGCAAGAGTAATAGCTTCGCTGAGGATAGCTCCAGAACCGATCAGATGATATCCGTTCCCTTGAGTAGGGGTTCCTGGAGCTATTGAAGAACGTGTTGTCTGCCCTGAAGCCATTGATGTTGAAGGAGCCAGGTGCTGATGCAGGACCTGGAAACCTTGGCAGTCTTGGGATTGGCTTCTGGACCTGAGGCCTGTGCTCAACATGATAGTTGAATTGGGGACCGGCAGCAGACTCGGGAACAGAAGTGGCGGGATCAGTGGCTTCGCTGTCTTCTGAAGCTTTTGCTGGGGAGGGCTCCACATTAGCTTCGTTGTTGGTTGTGGCAGCCTCAAGATTTTCATCCTCCACTTGACTAGCTGGAGGGTCAGTCACATGCACGTTCTCCTAGAGAACTGCTTCTTGGTGGAGCAGGGGAGTGGGGTCTTGTGGTACTTCTTCTTCTGTGGCTGATGCAGCCGGAATGTCTTCAGCATAGACTTGAGGCCTTGGACCTTTGCGAAGCCTGCGGAACGCAGATGACGCCTGTGGAATTGGAGTGGGCTGGGCCTCATAGTCTTATTCCTCTTGTGGGCGATCCGCCCATGAAGCATCCTGTGCAATTGGCGTCAGTGGACGACCAATGCTGATGAGTTTGCTGTTTTCTAACTGAGGAAGGACTGCATCATCTTCTACATTGTCATGATGACCAATGTCTTCAGCAGCGATGGGATCAGCTGCTGGAATGTCTTCAGCTTCAGGAGCCTCTGTGAAAGCAGGCTCATATAAATGGGTTCAGGAGCCTCAGTTGACGTTCTGCTTCAGGATGAACCATATAAATGGGTTCAACTATCAAGGGCTCTATGGGAGCAGCCCGAGCTTTCTTGGTTTTTCGCTTTTTCTTGGTGGGGGCAGTAGGAGAGTCTTCAGAGTGTTTCCTCTTCCTGGCTTCAGCCTCAGCAGTTCTTGTCTTCTTGAGCTCTGAAGCTGTTGACCTGCTCTTTGGCTTCGAGCCAGTCATTCTTGTTGGGAAGACAATCGAAACTGCTTCTTGCCTTGGTGCATTAGATTCAGCCGTAGCAGGCTTCTTCTTCTTCTTTGCGGCCATCCTGGGGTCGATGCCAGGACGCCCAAGTGCCTTGCGCTTCTCAGCCTCATTATAGGCTTGCACACATCTGTCAGCCAGAGTCTTCATGCGCTCACGCGAACCCTGAGCTTCTGCACGCTTCTTCACAAAGGCTTCCTTGAGCTCATGCATCATTGTCTTGAAGTTCTTCACTTCTTGCACGCTGAGCTTGGCCATATGCTTCTTGAACTGAGCCTTTTCATAGTCAATCTTCTGCTTCAGCTCAACAACGCGCTGCGCAATAGCAAGTTCTGAAGCAATGGCGCCTTGGAAGGCGACACTGAGGCCAATGGGTAGCTGCAGATCTTCAAAGCTGATGTTTGGCGTGTCAAACCACTCGTCAATGAAGTTGTGGATGATGGTGACATCAAAGAGAGGCAGATCATTGAAGATTTCTGCTTCTTCTTTGCTCTTGATGAGTTGCTCAAGAGTGTCATCTGCAAGATCTTCATCACTTGACAGATCAATGTCGTCGTTGCGTAGAATGGCAGCAGCTGTTAGCTCTTTGCCAGTGTGAAACAGAGGCATCTTGGCCTTCTGGGGCCTTGAGACACGTGATAAGTCTGCAGACTGCACACTGTCTTCAGGAGGTGCAGTTGCCAATGGGTTCGCCCTTGAGATTTTTGGTGAAGGGGCCGGCTTTGAAGCTTTTGGCTTCTTCAACTGCTTTGGCTTCGGCACTGCAGGCGCGTCATCAGACTCAGTGTCAGCTGCAGGCTCATTCACTGCAGTCCCTTGAACCAAGATGTAGGTGATGAGGCCTTAATGGTTGGCGAAAGGGCCGATGACATTGGGTTCTGCATGTTGTGTGCCATCTGCCCTTGGAGATGAGGGACCAGGGTTGAAGTCTAACCCAAAAGTCTTCTTGTTCTGCTTCGCTGAGTTCTGAGCAAACTGGAAGTTGCGCTTGAACAGATTGTCGTCACGACACCATAGCAGTGACGACGAGTGTGCATCAGCAGGCTGTGGTCCATGGACCATGCATGGATAGAAGCCTTGAGCAATGGCTTCATCTCTGGACCTGGGTAGAAGATTCTTGAATAGGATGTCTCCCCACGGTCTCTTGATGGCGCTTTTCTCAGCATACTCCTGGGTCACAAATCTGTATTTAAACCATTGTTCTGCCCAATATCTTCGAATCCATTGGATTCGGGTCTTGCACTGACTGTAATCCTCTTCAGGATCTGTCTTGTACATTTCTGAGAGTTCATCTGGCAGATCTCTGGAGGTCTCACCACGACGCTTTCTTCCACCCTTCCTTGCTGCTTTCTCTGAAGCCATAAACTTTAACTTGAAAGGCTTCAAGACGTTCAAAGGCTTCAAAGGTTTTCGTTTGCTAGACCAACAGGAACTGGCTTCGGGAGAATTTAGGTGATGCTGTAAGAATTCTGCAAATGAATGTAGACTATGAGAACCAAAGGATTCTCCCACGGACATGTACCTGTGACAGCATTAAGGTGCGAGGGAAGGGGAAGAGGTCATATGCATTCTCAGAAGATTTTGAAGATAAATCAGGTTAGAAGACATTGACCTCATCGTGCGAAGACATTCACTCATAGATAAGAAGTTGGTTCCAGATTTGTGCGAATCCACAGATCAGTACAAGTGAGGAATCTAACTACTTTGTGAAGCACAAGTGAATATACTAGGCATTTTTATGAGATGCCGTATGAGAGAGATTTAGCTTGTGTGAACAAAAACTGCTTGTGGTAGAAAGTGACAGATCAATAGGATCAACGGTGCTGTAAAAAGGGAGTTTTATTTACCACACTGAGAACTGCTAGACGAAGTGGGAGATGAGGCAGAGCAGTTCGATCCTCCGTGCCCTAACTTGGCGATGGAGGACACCTACGGCGACGGCGGAGAGGACGATGTCCGCGGTCGGCGTGAAGACGGCGTCGGAGAGGTTGCGGCAGCGAAGCGCTTCGTCACCGGCGACGTCGAGAGCTAGCGGTGGCGCTAGGGTTCGTGCGAGGGTGGAAGAAGAGATAATGACCCCTGTGAGTGTGTATTTATAGGCACATGGGCGGCACTGTGCTATTACACAGGTGCCCCTGGCGATTCGCATTTGGGGAACACATGGCCATTATGCGGAATTTTGGGGTTTGTTCCACGTCCCATGCACGCCTGGATTGTCGGGTGGTTGTTCCTACTTCTCCGGAATTCATGTGGAGGAATGAGCATTGAAAACGGACTTAATGGTTGTCTCTGTATCTTCTGCTGACAAGGACGCAGAGAAGACATTCGATAGTTTCAATAGAATGCATATGACTTGGAGAGATAGAGTTTGAGATAGAAAGCATAGAGAAGTTAGGGTCCGATCACATTCACTTAGTTCAAAAGATTCAACACGAAGACATAGATATAAGTGAATGCTGTAGAGGACAGAATACTAGCATATATATATATATAATCAACATAGTGAAGATAATAATGAAAATATGTTGAGATCGAAGCCAAACCAAATGTGATGATGAGGACCTCAATACAATTGTTATACCCACAGCCCCTGCTGCTATACATACTGGACCAATTACTAGAGCTCGTGCACGCCAATTAAATTACCAGGTACTTTCGTTTCTTGGTAATGATTCTAATGTTCATGAGAATATGATGCTGCCCAAATTGGATACATTTGTTTTGCTTACAAATGAAGGGCCTAGCTTGGAGAAGGATGAACATTGGAGCAAGAACAAGCATGGAGATGATGGCATGCGCAAGGGGAACAAGAACGGAGTTACAAGTGATGATTTCAGGACTTTGAAGCCACCATAATGGGTGCATGAAGCCTTGGATGAAATATACAAGATGCCACTTCATAAATTTCGTCCCGAGGCTATTTTAGATGTTGCGTCACCTTATTATTGGGCCAGGCCCATGTAATTTCGAAATACATAAGTATAGGCTATTTTTAGAGTCCGTATGTGTGGGGAAACAAGAGATAGGGTTGATTTCGGACCCCTCCACCAAGGGCCACGAAATTCCCCCCTCTTCCTCCATATATACAGCCCTTAGGGCATCGTTTAGACTTTGGGTTTTGTTTAGATTAAAAGTTCGCCATAGCTGCAACTTCGCATACTTCGTTTGTGTTCAACGACCAGACAAAGGCGTCACAGAACCCCACCTTGATTAATAAAGCTTTCATCTTATATTCGCAATATCCAGATTGCAATCTCAGTTTCTTGCTTGTTCTTCGTTTGCTTGCAGGAAACAGACCCTCGTGGTCAGGTTGATCGTGCTCCGGCATGGTCAATAACCTCTCGGAGTTGGTTTAGTGATTGCTAAGGCGCGACGTCCTCGCACGTTCGTAGTCGGATCGTCAAAGTCAACTGCCACCTTTGCCTCTATCATTAATAGAGCTAATAAAGCAAAACAGGAGACAAATAAGAGTGAAAATCAGATTGTGGCAAAAGAATTTGAGCACCAAATGAAGCCTAAAAATAAACCATCTACTGTTGTTTCTGAAATTAAATTGAAAAGTGCATGTTTACTTGCCACCAAATCTGATATTGATGAGCTAGATTTTAGCAAATCTGTTTGCTTTGCTTTTGTGTGCAAAGAGGTATTATTTTCATTCGAGGACGTGCCTTCCTCTTTGCCCCCTGTTGTCACTAACATTTTGCAGGAGTTCGCTGACGTCTTTCCACAAGACGTGCCACCGGGATTACCACCTATTCGAGGGATTGAGCATCAAATTGACTTAATTCCCGGTGCTTCGCTACCCAACTGTGCACCATACCGTACCAATCCAGAGGAGACGAAGGAGATTATGCGTCAAGTACAAGAACTGCTCGACAAAGGTTATATACGCGAATCCCTTAGTCCTTGTGCTGTTCCTATCATTTTAGTGCCGAAAAAGGATGGTATGTCACGTATGTGCGTTGATTGTAGAGGCATTAATAATATTACTATTCGTTATCATCATCCTATTCCTAGGCTAGATGATATGCTTGATGAATTGAGTGGCTCTACAATATTCTCCAAAGTTGATTTGTGTAGTGGATACCATCAAATTCGTATGAAATTGGGTGATGAATGGAAAACAACATTTAAAACTAAGTTTGGATTATATGAGTGGTTAGTCATGCCTTTTGGGTTAACTAATGCACCTAGTACTTTCATGAGGTTAATGAACGAAGTTTTACGTGCTTTCATTGGACGATTTGTGGTAGTTTACTTTGATGACATATTAATTTATAGCAAATCTTTGGAGGAACATTTGGAACATTTACGTGCTGTTTTTGTTGCTCTACGTGATGCACATTTGTTTGGAAACCTTGGAAAGTGCACCTTTTGCACCGACCGAGTATCTTTTCTTGGCTATGTTGTTACTCCACAGGGAATTGAAGTTGATAAAGCCAAGATTGAAGCTATTGAGAGTTGGCCGCAGCCCAAAACGGTCACACAAGTGAGGAGTTTCCTTGGCCTCGCTGGTTTCTATAGGCGTTTTGTGAGAGATTTCAGCACCATTGCTGCACCTCTCAACGAGCTTACAAAGAAGGATGTGCCTTTTGTTTGGGGTACCGCACAGGAAGAAGCCTTCACGGTATTGAAAGATAAGTTGACACATGCTCCTTTACTCCAACTTCCTAATTTCAATAAGACTTTTGAGCTTGAATGTGATACTAGTGGAATTGGATTAGGAGGTGTGTTATTACAAGATGGAAAACCTGTTGCATACTTTTTTGAAAAATTGAGTGGGCCTAGTCTGAACTATTCTACTTATGATAAAGAATTATATGCTCTTGTTCGGACCTTAGAAACATGGCAACATTATTTATGGCCCAAGGAATTTGTTATACATTCTGATCATGAATCTTTGAAACACATTAAAAGTCAAGCAAAACTGAACCGTAGACATGCTAAATGGGTTGAATTCATTGAGACTTTCCCTTATGTCATTAAACACAAGAAGGGTAAAGAAAATGTTATTGCTGATGCCTTGTCTCGTCGTTATACTATGCTTTCACAACTTGACTTTAAAATATTTGGTTTGGAGACCATCAAAGATCAATATGTTCATGATGCTGAATTTAAAGATGTATTGCAGAATTGTAAGGAAGGGAGAACTTGGAACAAGTTCGTTATCGACGATGGATTTGTGTTTCGTGCTAACAAGCTATGCATTCCAGCTAGCTTCGTTCGTCTTTTGTTGTTGCAGGAGGCGCATGGAGGAGGATTAATGGGACACTTTGGCGTCAAGAAGACGGAGGATATACTTGCTACACATTTCTTTTGGCCAAAGATGAGACGGGATGTTGAGTGTTTTGTTGCTCGCTGCACTACATGTCAAAGAGCTAAGTCACGACTCAATCCTCATGGTTTATATATGCCTTTGCCTGTACCTAGTGTTCCTTGGGAGGATATATCTATGGACTTTGTTTTAGGTTTACCTCGAACAAAGAAGGGGAGGGATAGCATATTTGTTGTCGTGGATAGGTTCTCGAAAATGGCACACTTTATACCATGTCATAGAAGCGATGATGCTGTTAATGTTGCTGATTTGTTCTTTCGTGAAATTATTCACTTACATGGTGTGCCAAATACTATTGTTTCAGATCATGATACTAAATTTCTTAGCCACTTTTGGAGATGTTTATGGGCTAAGTTGGGGACTAAGCTGCTTTTTAGTACTACTTGTCACCCCCAAACTGATGGACAAACTGAAGTAGTCAATAGAACATTGTCTACTATGCTTAGGGCTGTTTTGAAGAATAACAAGAAAATGTGGGAAGAATGCTTGCCTCATATTGAATTTGCTTATAAGCGTTCATTGCATTCTAATACTAAGATGTGCCCTTTTGAAATTGTTTATGGTTTCCTACCTCGTGCACCTATTGATTTGTTGCCTCTTCCATCTTCAGAGAAGGTTAATTTTGATGCTAAAGAATGTTCTGAATTGATTTTAAAAATGCATGAGTTAACTAAGGAAAACATTGAGCGTATGAATGCTAAATATAAACTTGCTGGAGATAAGGGTAGAAAACATGTTGTGTTTGCGCCTGGAGATCTTGTTTGGTTACATTTGCGTAAAGATAGATTTCCTAATCTGCGCAAATCAAAGCTAATGCCACGTGCTGATGGTCCTTTTAAGGTGTTAGAGAAAATAAATGATAATGCATATAAACTTGAGCTACCTGTAGATTTTGGGGTTAGTCCCACTTTTAACATTGCAGATTTGAAGCCTTATTTGGGTGAGGAAGATGCGCTTCCGTCGAGGACGACTTCGTTTTAAGAAGGGGAGGATGATGAGGACATCAATACCATTGTTACACCCACAGCCCCTACTGTTACATATACTGGACCAATTACTAGAGCTCGCGCACGCCAATTAAATTACCAGGTACTTTCGTTTCTTGGTAATGATTCTAATGTTCATGAGATTATGATGCTGCCTAAATTGGATACATTTGTTTTGCTTACAAATGAAGGGCCTAGCTTGGAGAAGGATGAACATTGGAGCAAGAACACGCATGGAGTTGATGGCATGCGCAAGGGGACACAGAGTGATGATTTCAGGACTTTGAAGCCGCCATAAGGAGTGCATGAAGCCTTGGATGAAATATACAAGATGCCACTTCATAATATTCGTCCATAGGCTATTCTAGGTGCTGCGTCACATTATTAATGGGCCAGGCCCATGTAATTTCGAAATACTTAAGTATAGGCTATTTTTAGAGTCCGTATGTGTGGGGAAACAAGAGTTAGGGTTGGTTTCGGACCCCACCCTCAAGGGCCACGAAATTCCCCCCCTCTTCCTCCATATATACAGCCCTTAGGGCGTCGTTTAGACTTTGGGTTTTGTTTAGATTAAAAGTTCGCCATAGCTGCAACTTCGCGTACTTTGTTTGTGTCCAACGACCAGACCAAGACGTCACAGAACCCCACCTTGATCAATAAAGCTTTCATCTTATATTCGCAATATCCTGATTTCAATCTCAGTTTCTTGCTTGTTCTTCGTTTGCTCGCAGGAAGCAGACCCTCGTGGTCAGGTTGATCGTGCTTTGGCGTGGTCAATAACCCTCGGAAGTTGGTTTAGCGATTGCTAAGGCGCGACGTCTCGCACGTTCGTAGTCGGATCGTCAAGGTCGACTCCCACAGAAAACGATAGCCACCATCTCATCGAAACATCGGGACACCTTAGCCTCTATCACCTACGGACTACAACCCTCCGGTTTATATAGGCACCGGATAGGGTTAGGGTTACACAGAGTCGGTTACAATGGTAGGAGATCTTGAATATCCGCATCGCCAAGCTTGCCTTCCACGCCAAGGAAAGTCCCCTCCGGACATGGGACGAAGTCTTCAATCTTGTATCTTTATAGTCCTGGAGTCCGGCTGAAGGTATAGTCCGGCTACCCGAACACCCCCTAATCCAGGACTCCCTCAGTAGCCCCCGAACCAGGCTTCAATGACGACGAGTCTGGCGCGCAGATTGTCTTCGGCATTGCAAGGCGGGTTCTTCTCCAAATTCTGTGTACCTGCAGGAATAATGTCCGATTTTTGTAATGTAGCGCTCCTTGGCTTCCACGCCCAATAATGGCCGTCTTCCACGTGTCAAACGAATGCGAAAAGCCAGGGCGTTTTTACATCCACACCCCTAGCCGCATAAACAAGCCGCCTATTTAACGGGATGGGGATTCAAATCCAAACCACGCCTTCTCCTCTCCGCGAGTAATCATCAGAGCGCCTCCAGCAAAGGTCCATTCCAACATGGCCAGCCGTCGCAGCTCCTCCCCTTGCCCTTCCAGTCCTAAACCCGGAGACTGGGAGAGTTGCTCCGTCCCGCACAGCGAGTTAGTGTCGCTTCAGGCCAAGGGATTTCTCCCTCAGGCTTATATGGTCCCGGTCCTAGCCGGACTCGCCACCTATAATGGCGGAAAACAAGCGGAGAGCACCCCCAATCCCTCTAAGGGAGAGCGGGTGTGCTTCGTCCCTTATCTAATAAGGGGACTGGGATTTCTAGTTCATCCGTTTCTCCATGGGCTTCTGGAGTTCTACGGCCTCCAGCTGCACAATCTCACGCCCGCCTCTATATTGCATATCGCGGGCTTCGTCGCCCTTTGCGAGCTATTTTTGGGTGTTGAGGCTCATTTCGCGCTGTGGAAGAGGATATTCTGCCTGGTACCCCATTCTCAAGAGGGGTCTATATATCAAGTGGGCGGAGCCGAAGTGTGGCGCATCGCCGGGACCGGATACCTATCCGGGACCCCAAAGAAGGTGTCCGAGGACTGGCCTTCGAAATGGTTTTATATAGATGATGTCCCGCTACTGGACCCTATCCGGGTCGGTCTCCCTGAGTTCAACAATGCTCCATTAAAGAAACGCTTGAGCTGGCGTCCGTGGAGCTCTCAGAGAGAAAGCAACAGAGACGTCCTTTACCTGATGGGCCGGATAAGACTATTGGCTCATTCCGGACTAACCATGATTGGAGTCATGGCTGCATGCATCATGCGGGGGGTGCAGCCGCTTCAATATAGAGGCCACCCCATGTGGGATTTTAACGGGGAGGATGACGCCACCCGTTACGGTCGTAAGGGGCCAGCCTCAGTTGCCGCTCTAGTAAAGATCTTATCCTCTTTGTACAAGGGAGAAGAGGAGGAATTCCGCTGGGTCAACCCGCAGGGCGGATTTACTATGTACAACCCTCCAAGTTGGGTAAGTGGATACTTGTGCTTGCTCGTTCGTTTTATATTCCCATGATTAAATATATAGTCTAACGACTTCAACGCAGGAACTGCGTCAGGAGGTAAAGGATATAAACAGCCATCCTCCACAGCCCGAGGATCCAGAACGGTCCCTCGATCCGGACTCCGAAGAGGATCCGGACATGTCGGTGGAGCTTATTGACGGGGTGTTCCATCAGCTAAGCAAGGATAACACCTTGGTGGCCATTATGGCTGATTACCCAGGGTTAATCCCGGCCTCCCAGGTGACAGAGACCGGAGCCTCATTCCCTTGAGAAGGATTCCATTCTCATGTATTTCAGTTTTTCTGAAGACAACCGCGTTTTGCAGGGGAGATTTCCGAGGCGGGAGGCCGAACCTGCGGCGGCTAGCCAACGAGGGGCAGCAGGGCCCCGTGGGGTAAAAAGGAATATGGTCCGGACTGAGATGCCGGCGCAAAGGTGTAGCGCACCCTCTTCTTCCCTGGTGTTATTCCTTCAGGGCATATTAACGTTCGTGCTATCTTCAGAACGAAGAGACCTCGCCGGACTACATCCGGAGAGGTTGCCAATCGTGCCTCCACCAGCCAGGCTCCAACACCCGGCCTGGAAGCGAGGCGGGCACAAGGCGCGCACCGGACGCTCCTCCGACAGAGGATGCGGATAGGCTGTCTGCCACAAATTCTGAGGTGGAGAGTGCCATAAACCACAGGCGTCGTCGGACAGTTCTTCGCGACGCTTGTTTCTCCCAAGAGGCATTAGATGCCTTTAGTTCGGGAGATGCGTACCTCCGTGCCGCACAAAATGGTTTAGCCAGAGCCACGGAGCAGTATGTAAAAGACATACGGGTAAGAAAATTTTGGTTAAATATATATATACCAGTAGCCCCCGAGACTTGAAACAGTTAGAGTAACTGATTTAAGGATCATTTGTTATGCAGGTTCTTACAGAGAAGAATACCGTACTGTCCCAGCAGCTAGAAGAGTGCAAAGCCCAACTGGAGGCCGCACTAGCCGCGGCAGGGGAGCCCAAAGAGACCCCCTCTGGTAAGATACACTTCGAAAGATTAGTATTTTGCGGCGTGGGTGCAAATCTGACAAATCATATTGCAGATGGCGCCGGACTCGATCCGGATAGACAACAACTCTTACGCCGGCTAAAGGCCGGTGAGAGTATGCTGACAAAGGTGAGGTGAGAGAAGAATGATCTTCAGGATGCCAACACCAAGCTGGACATTGAACTTAAAGATGTTCGTGGCCAGCTGTCGGACTCCACTAAGGAGAATCAGCGGCTTCGACGCGGCATATTTAGTAAGTGCTTAAGCGAATCTTTTGAAAAAAGAGTTCGGCGAGGAAGTCGACTAACAGAGTAATGTCTGTAGGTATGCTAACAGGTCGTCCTGCAGAGGAGATGCCAGGTTCTACGGCTGACCTTCTTCCCGAGCTATTGCAACTGCACGAGCGAGTTCGGCAGGCAATGCGAGGCATTTCCCAAGCCTTATGGTCGTCCCACTCCATGCCCGAGGGCCTTTGAGAGCTTGCGGAGAAGCTTAAGGGAGCTCGGCGGCGCTTCCGGTTGTGGAAGATATCGGCCTACCGGCAAGGTGCTAGGGAGGCCTGGGCCATGGTGAAGACCTGGTTTACGAGGTCTGACCCAAACCACATGGCTGAAGTCGGACCTGTGGGGCCTGATGGGAAGGAGATCCCTGCAAGCTTAGTATACGGCCAAGTAGAATTGGCCGCAAAGTATTCCCAACAGGACTGTAAATTAGACAACCTGTTAGATGGTATAGAAGAGGAATACAATCAGTCAGAGTGACTATGTAATTGTTAATTGACATGTGTAATGCCTTCTAGCCGGATTGTAGATCATTTGTCATTGCCGACCTTTTCGCTTCTACCACGGGACCTGACGGTCCGAAGTGTGTCCGAATACCCTACCGGTTATGTACGAACCGGGGTATGCATGGAGACCAGGCGTAGGGGTCATTAGTGCTTTATCAAACAAGTGCCCAACTAGTTATGTTATATTACATGGTTAGTAAGAAACATCTTCCAGAGAGAATAGTCCCGTTAGGGGTTCCTTTCTCTGGGAGGCATGCCCTAAAGTGCATGTCCGGACTGCAAATGCAGGAAAATCATCTGGGGGCATGTATATAAATAAGTAAAAAAAGGTCGTCTTTTAGTTCACCGACCGAATATTCCCTTAAGAACGCTAGCTTTCGGTTTCACCAAGTCTAAGGTACACATCCGGCTGATCCAGCAGTAACAATCGCAGAGGTGCTCCCTTTACCGCCTAGCCGAACAATCGAGAACATAGGGGTAAGCACAGGAGCCAGGCAACCCAGCTTGGCCAAAACTTAAGTCATATCGATGCATATAATGGTGAAAAAAAAGGTACATGCGGAAGTTTGACGCATGGGTTGGGCGTGAAGCCCATATAAATAAGCTTCTGTTAAAGAAGCCCCCAGGTTTAATTGGCGTGGGTAGCGCGTCGCTTGATGAGCCTTTAAGGGCTATAAGAGAAAAGAGGGGAAGGAGAGAAATGTAAGACAGAAAACGTAAAAAATGGACAGAGGAAGGAGACAAACACAGAGTCCGGCGCTAGGCATAGAATCTTCGGAGACGGGCGGCGTTCCATGGGTTCGGCTCGAGTCGGTTATCCAACGCATCTTGCAGGCGGTACGCTCCACCAGTCAGGACTTGGTCGATTATGAATGGACCTTCCCACTTGGGCTTGAGTTTCTCCTTTTTCTTATCCGGCAGGCGTAGAACTAGTTCGCCAACATTGTAATTTTTGGCCCGTACTTCTTTGCTTTGATATCTTCGAGCCTGCTGTTGATAAAATGCGGAACGGGCTTTTGCCACGTCACGCTCCTCCTCCAAGGCGTCCAAGTTGTCCTGCTGATCAAGCTCGGCTTCTCTTTCTTCGTACATGCGCACTCAAGGTGAGTCATGAATTATGTCGCAGGGCAGAACTGCCTCTGCGCCGTACACCATAAAGAATGGTGTATATCCGGTGGTGCGATTCGGCGTGGTCCGCAGCACCCAGAGTACGGAGTCGAGCTCCTCGACCCAGTGCGTGTTAGATTCCTTGAGGGACCGCACTAGTCTGGGTTTAATGCTGCTCATGATAAGACCATTTGCACGTTCGACCTGGCCGTTAGTTTGTGGGTGATAGACGGAAGCATAGTCGAGCTTGATGCCCATGTTTTTGCACCATAGTTTTACCTCGTTGGAGGTGAAGTTTGCGCCATTATCAGTGATGATGCTATGTGGGACACCGTAATGGTGTACAACCCCGGATATGAAGTCTATCACAGGTCCGGATTCGGCCGTCTTAACAGGCTTGGCTTCTATCCATTTGGTGAACTTATCCACCATGACCAGTAAGTATTTTTTCTTGTGGGTTCTGCCTTTAAGGGGTCCAACCATGTCAAGCCCCCAGACCGCGAAGGGACAAGTGATGGGGATAGTTCGGAGGGCAGTGGGTGGCATATGGCTTTGGTTTGCAAAAAGCTGGCAACCGACGCATCGTTGGACTAAGTACTGAGCGTCTGCTTGGGCCGTCGGCCAGTAAAAGCCCGTACGGAAAGCCTTGCTTACAAGGGACCGAGCTGCAGCGTGGTGGCCACCGAGACCGGCATGAATTTCAGCCAGCAAGTTCCACCCTTCCTCTTCGGAGATGCACCTTTGAAGGACTCCGGTAGTGCTTTTCTTATAAAGCTCTCCCTCATGGACTTTATAGGCTTTAGATCGCCGCACTATGCAGCGTGCCTCGTTTTGCTCCTCTGGGAGTTCCTGCCTAGTAAGGTAGGCTAGGAACGGTTCTGTCCACGGGGCGATGACTGCCATTATTACGTGGGCTGAAGGTGTAATTTCGGTGGCCGAGCCTCCAATTATGTCAGATTGTTCGGCGTCAAGTGGTGCAGTTAGGTCTGGGCTGTTATCTGCGGGTTCCCCCTCCCATGCTATGGATGGCTTGAATAGTCTTTCTAAAAAGATGTTGGGCGGGACTGCATCGCGTTTTGCTCCAATGCGTGCCAGGACATCCGCTGCCTGATTGTTTTCTCAGGCTATATGATGAAACTCCAACCCTTCGAACCGAGCTGACATTTTTAGGACAGCGTTGCGGTAAGCTGCCATTTTTGGATCCTTGGCGTCGAAGTCTCCGTTTTTTGGGATATCGCGAGGTTCGAGTCCCCGCATACCTCTAGGCGTTGAATGCCCATGGATACTGCCATCCAGAGACCATGTAGGAGGGCCTCATATTCGGCTGCATTGTTGGAGTCCGTGTACATGATCTGGAGCACATATTGAACTGTGTCTCCTGTGGGGGACGTCAAGACGATGCCAGCCCCTAGTCCGGCCAACATTTTGGAGCCGTCGAAATGCATGATCTAGTTTGAATATGCGCCGTACTCTTTAGGGAGCTCGGCCTCCGTCCATTCTGCGACGAAGTTGGCCAAAACTTGCGATTTAATAGCTCTGTCACACCCTAGCTAGTTCATGCATTAGAGTGTTGCATCATGTCTATTCTTTCATCAGAAACCTGAAATGGGGATGACAGAACCCCCAGCCCCCTCTGAAACCAACTAGGGTTTACTAAAAACTTTTTCAATGAACCTGAAATGCCCTTCTAAAATGCCCATCATTTTTGTCTTGGTTCAGAACCTCTGCCAAAAGTGATGCACATTTTCCTAGGTCATCTTAGGGTCTTTGAATTAAATCATAGATATTTGAATTTGGGCATTTAAAATTATATAAAATATTCAGATGCTCAAATATCTCCAAACTAAAATGTTTCATGTTGGAAATAATCCAACTATGGACCAGGAGTAGTTTGGTGACTTTAGGAGTTGCCTAAGTATTTTTAATAATTCAACAAAGTTGCAGAAGTATTAAAAAACAGAAAACAGGAAGTAACAGGAAAACTTACCTGGCGCCCAGCACCCGGCCCACCTGCCGGCCCAGCCCAGCGCCGCACCAGCGAGCTGCTTGCCGGCCAGGCAGGCAGGCAGGTGCCCGACGGCGACCGCAGCGCACGCCACGCAGCTGGCCGTCGCCCTGCTTCACCTCCTCGCCTCGGGGCAGGATGGATGAACTCCACGCCGCGCCGTGAACCTCCAGGACACCTCCATTCTCCCCCAACCCCTCTCTCTCGCGCTCCCCCGCCATGGCCGACGCCATCGCCGCCACCCCCTCGCCATAGCCACGCCCTCCGTCAACCCCACGCCGTGCCGCCGTGTCCAGGAGCTCTGCCACCCTCCTCTCCTTCGAGCAAGCTGAGCCCCGAGCGCTTGCAAGGCCCGAGTCCACCGGATCGACCTCGACCGAACCGCCGTCGCCGGAGATCCCCTTCAACGCCGTCGTCGCTCCGGCCCGTCCCCGGCCGCACCAAGTGCTTCGTTGAACTCCCCGTGAGCTTAACCATCTTCCCCTCCCTTCTTTTCTTGCTCCCGAGCCGTGTAGCGACCTCCCGGAGCTCAACCGCACCCACCCCATGGATTTCGTCGCCGACGTGCTCCCGGTCACCCTCTGGCCACAAACTGGTGTCCATCATGCTCACCGCGTCACGTAGCACCTAACCAGCTACACCCCGCACCTCACCGACCCCTCTAGCGTAAAGTTCGCCCTCGGCCGAACTCCGGTGGCCACCAAAGTCGTCGCCGGCGCCAACTCCGGCCACCCCGACCCCAACGGACTCCACCAAGAGCTGCGGCTCGTCCTCAGCTCCACTCCGATGGCCTCCGCGGCCCATTTGGTGGCCGGAACGGCCAAAACCACTTCCGCCGCCGCGTCGGGCTCGTCGGCGGCTAAACGCCGGTGCAGCCGACCTGAGTTTGACCACGGGTGGGCCCTGGTTGACTCTCCTGAGTCAATGACAGGTGGGGCCCAGCCCTGTTAACTATTTAGGATTAGTTTCAATTAATTTTAGTTTAACTAATCACACTGACACGCGGGACCCACTGTCAGGTTTGACCCGGACCGTGTCCCGTTGACCTGCTAGTGTCACACTGACGTCAGGCTGACGCAGTAATTGATTTTCTGGATTTAATCTAATATAGGAAATTCCAGAATATAGTTTAAACTTCAAAAATTCATAACTTTTAATCTGTAACTCCAAATTAGACAAGTTATATATGAAAAATGATCAGAAAAATCCAATCTATCCATCTGTACTATTTTCATGCATGATTAAACAAGTTAACTTGATGTTTAATGCATAACAAGGTAAAACACTTTAAAGGGCCATGTATGAGTTTGAAATTTGAATCTTTGGTTCAAATTGGTTCAAACCCTTCTGGTCTTAGTTGCATTAGCCCAACACACTCATATTGCCATGTTTCATGCATGCATCATATTGTCGCACATTGTTTGGTGATGGTTGTGTATCGGTGTTCTTTGCGGCAGGTTCTGCCTCCAAGGAGTACCGTGATTACCCTAACGAAGAACCGTATCAGTGCATCGAACCATCAGGCAAGCAACCAACCATTTGATCATATCGATACAATCCCATGTTCTCGCTCCTGCTCTTTTATACTGCATTAAGACAACGCGTTTCAAACTGCTGTGTGCTACGGTAGTTGAACCCACTTCCTCTGCATGACCTGTCATTGCCACAGTAACTAGATGAAACCCACTAGCATGTGTAGGAGTTGATTGAGCCATATGTATGTGTTGTTCCTACCTTGCTATGCCTGCTATGCTTAGAGTCGTGTCAGGTCTGGTTCATCTGGGTGATGGGCTAGAGTGAAATGATCATGTCGGTAATGAGAGTGGTGTGGTGAACACGATTTGGTAAAGGTATCGATGAGAGGCCATGTAGGAGTACATGGTGGGTTGTTTCATTGAAGCCGACCTTAAGCACTGAGATATGTATGTGTGATTTAAGAATCAGCTACTACCATGCATTGGGCCCGAAACCAATGGACCCTCTCGGCTTCTTATTCACCCTAGTTCTCCGTCCAGGAGTTGCAAGTAGTTTCTGGTGTTTGTAGCCTACTGGAGGCCGTGGACAGCGCTGACCGTAGGGGTGGGCTGTGATGCGGTAGGTACGTGGCCGGGAATACCGGGCACCCGTTAGGTGTCACGGACCCCTGTACACATCGTTCGGGGCCGTATGGGAAACCTCGGCCGGACTCCCTGCGGATGGAACCTGGATAGGCGATAAACCTGGATTGGAGACTTAGGTGATTAGGTAGGTCGTGGCCGACACCCACGTTGGGCTTCCGCTTGAAGGTTGCCGAGTACATGTCGTGTAAACGATGGTAAGTGGTGAGAGCGTGTATGAAGAAGTACACCCCTGCAGGGTTATCATGATCTATTCGAATAGCCGCGTCCGCGGTAAAGGACTACTTGGTTGCCTATACAGTTCATAGACAAGTAAATGGAAACTACTAAAAGCCTCAAGATAAGTGTGAGTGCCGAGGATGGCTCTTCCGTAGGAAGACGGAGGTGGATCCTCGGTAGTGTATTGAAGTGGTGAGTAGTGGAGTCGTGTGCACAAAACCATTTCAAGTTGGAGTCTCGTAGGATAGCCTAGCCAAGAGTCAAAGTTGGCTTGCTGCAACAACTCCACCAACCCTTCTTGATAATGTGCATGTATGTAGGATCTGATGTAAGTCTTGTTGAGTACCTTTGTACTCATGTTGCTATAATTTACATTTTTACAGAAGACGCTGCAACCCCTTCTGATGGGTTCTTCGTAGACGTTGACATCAATGAGTAGGCTAAGGCCCAGGTGGTGATCCTGAGCTTGTGAAGGACCACGTAGTATAGCTAGGCTTTCCAAGCCTCTTTTATTTTACTAGTTGTCTGTACCCAGACAAGTTACTTCCGCTGCTGGTTTGTATGACTGTATGACTTGAATGCTGGGTCGTGTGACCCGTACCTATGTGTATGTTATGTATGGCTCTCTGGGCCTTAAATAAAGTACTTGTGTCTTAGAGTCATGTTGTGATGCCTTGTTGTATTTGCACATATCGAGCATATTGTGTGTATGATTGAAATGCTTGGTATGTGTGGGATCTGACTATCTAGTTGTTTATCTTTAGTAGCCTCTCTTACCGGGAAATGTCTCCTAGTGTCTCGACTGAGCCATGGTAGCTTGCTACTGCTCCGGAACACTTAGGCTGGCCGGCATGTGTCCTTCTTCGTTCCTGTGTCTGTCCCTTCGGGGAAATGTCACGCATTGAGTACCGGAGGCCTGTTAGCCCGCTACAGCCCGGTTTACCGGAGTCCTGCTAGCCCAGTGCTACAGCCCGGACCCACTTGCTGATGACCGACACGTTCGATGTTGGGTCATGGATGCCTGTCCCTGTAAGTCTGTGCCACTTTGGGTTTACGACTAGCCATGTCAGCCCGGGCTCCTTATCATATGGGTGCTAGCGACACAATCATATACGTGTGCCAAAAGGCGCAAACGGTCCCGGGCAAAGGTAAGACGACACCCGTGGGAATACCGTGCGTGAGGTCGCAAAGTGATATGAGGTGTTACATGCTAGACCTATGTGGCATCGAGTCGGGGTCCTGACAAGCTCGCCGTGGCTTATAGGTTATATCGAACGGGAGGAGCTCGATGGCCCATTTTGCGATCCGGCCCGTTGCATCGCAGTTGTTGATAATATCGTTGAGTGGTACTTCCGAGGCTACTATTATGGAACACTCTTGAAAGTAGTGTCGTAGCTTCCGGGATGCCATGAATACCGCGTATGCAATCTTTCGATAATGCGGGTACCGTGATTTGCATGGAGTGAGGAAAGTGGACACGTAGTAGACCGGCCTTTGAAGGGGGAGTTTGTGTCCGTCCGTTTCCCGCTCGACGATGAGTACTGCGCTGACAACTTGATGGGTTGCTGCAATCTACAATAGCATTGGTTCGCCGGTGTTTGGTGCGGCCAGGACTGGGTTTGTTGCCAATATGGCTTTTATTTCATCAAGTCCGGTCGTGGCAGCATCCGTCCACTCGAAGTGTTCGGTGCGCCGAAGGAGGCGATAAAGGGGCAGTGCCTTTTCTCCCAAGCGAGAGATAAAGCGGCTTAGAGCCGCCACACATCCGGTTAATTTTTGTATTTGTTTGAGGTCCTTTGGGATATCTAGTTGCGACAAAGCTCGGATCTTGGCCGGATTTGCTTCAATTCCTCTACCGGATACAATGAAGCCCAAAAGCTTTCCGGCTGGAACACCGAAAACGCATTTTTCCGGGTTGAGCTTGATGTCGTATTTTCGGAGGTTGTCGAATGTTAGCCTCAAGTCGTCTACTAAAGATTCGACATGTCTTGTTTTGACGACCACATCATCCACATACGCCTCCACTGTCTTGCCGATCTGGTTTGCCAGACATGTCTGAATCATGCGCTGATATGTTGCGCTGGTGTTTTTTAGCCCGAAGGGCATTGTGTTGAAGCAGAATGGGTCGTATGGTGTGATGAATGCTGTTGCGGCTTGGTCTGATTCTGCCATCTTAATTTGATGGTAACCGGAGTATGCATCGAGGAAACACAACGAATCATGTCCTGCGGTGGCATCGATAATTTGATCGATACGGGGGAGGGGAAGGGATCCTTTGGGCAAGCCTTATTATGGTCTTTAAAATCGACACACAGGCGCCAGGATTTGTCCTTCTTTGGTACCATCACCAGGTTTGCTAGCCAGTCCGGATGTTTTATGTCTCTAATGAATCCGGCCTCCAATAGCTTGGCTAGCTCCTCTCCCATAGCCTGTCTCTTGGGTTCGAAAAAACGCCGAAGGGCTTGTTTAACAGGTTTGAATCCTTTTAGGATATTTAAGCTGTGTTCGGCCAGCCTGCGTGGGATTCCTGGCATGTCTGAAGGGTGCCAGGTGAAGATGTCCCAATTTTCACGTAGAAATTCTCGCAGTGCCATAAACCACAGGCGTCGTCGGACAGTTCTTCGCGATGCTTGTTTCTCCCAAGAGGCATTAGATGCCTTTAGTTCGGGAGATGCGTACCTCCGTGCCGCACAAAATGGTTTAGCCAGAGCCACGGAGCAGTATGTAAAAGACATACGGGTAAGAAAATTTTGGTTAAATATATATATACCAGTAGCCCCCGAGACTTGAAACAGTTAGAATAACTGATTTAAGGATCATTTGTTATGCAGGTTCTTACAGAGAAGAATACCGTACTGTCCCAGGAGCTAGAAGAGTGCAAAGCCCAACTGGAGGCCGCACTAGCCGCGGCAGGGGAGCCCAAAGAGACCCCCTCTGGTAAGATACACTTCGAAAGATTAGTATTTTGCGGCGTGGGTGCAAATCTGACAAATCATATTGCAGATGGCGCCGGACTCGATCCGGATAGACAACAACTCTTACGCCGGCTAAAGGCCGGTGAGAGTATGCTGACAAAGGTGAGGTGAGAGAAGAATGATCTTCAGGATGCCAACACCAAGCTGGACATTGAACTTAAAGATGTTCGTGGCCAGCTGTCGGACTCCACTAAGGAGAATCAGCGGCTTCGACGCGGCATATTTAGTAAGTGCTTAAGCGAATCTTTTGAAAAAAGAGTTCGGCGAGGAAGTCGACTAACAGAGTAATGTCTGTAGGTATGCTAACAGGTCGTCCTGCAGAGGAGATGCCCGGTTCTATGGCTGACCTTCTTCCCGAGCTATTGCAACTGCACGAGCGAGTTCGGCAGGCAATGCGAGGCATTTCCCAAGCCTTATGGCCGTCCCACTCCATGCCCGAGGGCCTTTGAGAGCTTGCGGAGAAGCTTAAGGGAGCTCGGCGGCGCTTCCGGTTGTGGAAGATATCGGCCTACTGGCAAGGTGCTAGGGAGGCCTGGGCCATGGTGAAGACCTGGTTTACGAGGTCTGACCCAAACCACATGGCTGAAGTCGGACCTGTGGGGCCTGATGGGAAGGAGATCCCTGCAAGCTTAGTATACGGCCAAGTAGAATTGGCCGCAAAGTATTCCCAACAGGACTGTAAATTAGACAACCTGTTAGATGGTATAGAAGAGGAATACAATCAGTCAGAGTGACTATGTAATTGTTAATTGACATGTGTAATGCCTTCTAGCCGGATTGTAGATCATTTGTCATTGCCGACCTTTTCGCTTCTACCTCGGGACCTGACGGTCCGGAGTGTGTCCGAATACCCTACCGGTTATGTACGAACCGGGGTATGCATGGAGACCAGGCGTAGGGGTCATTAGTGCTTTATCAAACAAGTGCCCAACTAGTTATGTTATATTACATGGTTAGTAAGAAACATCTTCCAGAGAGAATAGTCCCGTTAGGGGTTCCTTTCTCTGGGAGGCATGCCCTAAAGTGCATGTCCAGACTGCAAATGCAGGAAAATCATCTGGGGGCATGTATATAAATAAGTAAAAAAAGGTCGCCTTTAGTTCACCGACCGAATATTCCCTTAAGAACGCTAGCTTTCAGTTTCACCAAGTCTAAGGTACACATCCGGCTGATCCGGCAGTAACAATCGCAGAGGTGCTCCCTTTACCGCCTAGCCGAACAATCGAGAACATAGGGGTAAGGACAGGAGCCAGGCAACCCAGCTTGGCCAAAACTTAAGTCATATCGATGCAGATAATGGTGAAAAAAAGGTACATGCGGAAGTTTGACGCATGGGTTGGGCGTGAAGCCCATATAAATAAGCTTCTGTTAAAGAAGCCCCCAGGTTTAATTGGCGTGGGTAGCGCGTCGCTTGATGAGCCTTTAAGGGCTATAAGAGAAAAGAGGGGAAGGAGAGAAATGTAAGACAGAAAACGTAAAAAATGGACAGAGGAAGGAGACAAACACAGAGTCCGGCGCTAGGCATAGAATCTTCGGAGACGGGCGGCGTTCCATGGGTTCGGCTCGAGTCGGTTATCCAACGCATCTTGCAGGCGGTACGCTCCACCAGTCAGGACTTGGTCGATTATGAATGGACCTTCCCACTTGGGCTTGAGTTTCTCCTTTTTCTTATCCGGCAGGCGTAGAACTAGTTCGCCAACATTGTAATTTTTGGCCCGTACTTCTTTGCTTTGATATCTTCGAGCCTGCTGTTGATAAAATGCGGAACGGGCTTTTGCCACGTCACGCTCCTCCTCCAAGGCGTCCAAGTTGTCCTGCTGATCAAGCTCGGCTTCTCTTTCTTCGTACATGCGCACTCAAGGTGAGTCATGAATTATGTCGCAGGGCAGAACTGCCTCTGCGCCGTACACCATAAAGAATGGTGTATATCCGGTGGTGCGATTCGGCGTGGTCCGCAGCACCCAGAGTACGGAGTCGAGCTCCTCGACCCAGTGCGTGTTAGATTCCTTGAGGGACCGCACTAGTCTGGGTTTAATGCTGCTCATGATAAGACCATTTGCACGTTCGACCTGGCCGTTAGTTTGTGGGTGATAGACGGAAGCATAGTCGAGCTTGATGCCCATGTTTTTGCACCATAGTTTTACCTCGTTGGAGGTGAAGTTTGCGCCATTATCAGTGATGATGCTATGTGGGACACCGTAATGGTGTACAACCCCGGATATGAAGTCTATCACAGGTCCGGATTCGGCCGTCTTAACAGGCTTGGCTTCTATCCATTTGGTGAACTTATCCACCATGACCAGTAAGTATTTTTTCTTGTGGGTTCTGCCTTTAAGGGGTCCAACCATGTCAAGCCCCCAGACCGCGAAGGGACAAGTGATGGGGATAGTTCGGAGGGCAGTGGGTGGCATATGGCTTTGGTTTGCAAAAAGCTGGCAACCGACGCATCGTTGGACTAAGTACTGAGCGTCTGCTTGGGCCGTCGGCCAGTAAAAGCCCGTACGGAAAGCCTTGCTTACAAGGGACCGAGCTGCAGCGTGGTGGCCACCGAGTCCGGCATGAATTTCAGCCAGCAAGTTCCACCCTTCCTCTTCGGAGATGCACCTTTGAAGGACTCCGGTAGTGCTTTTCTTATAAAGCTCTCCCTCATGGACTTTATAGGCTTTAGATCGCCGCACTATGCAGCGTGCCTCGTTTTGCTCCTCTGGGAGTTCCTGCCTAGTAAGGTAGGCTAGGAACGGTTCTGTCCACGGGGCGATGACCGCCATTATTACGTGGGCTGAAGGTGTAATTTCGGTGGCCGAGCCTCCAATTATGTCAGATTGTTCGGCGTCAAGTGGTGCAGTGAGGTCCGGGCTGTTATCTACGGGTTCCCCCTCCCATGCTATGGATGGCTTGAATAGTCTTTCTAAAAAGATGTTGGGCGGGACTGCATCGCGTTTTGCTCCAATGCGTGCCAGGACATCCGCTGCCTGATTGTTTTCTCAGGCTATATGATGAAACTCCAACCCTTCGAACCGAGCTGACATTTTTAGGACAACGTTGCGGTAAGCTGCCATTTTTGGATCCTTGGCGTCGAAGTCTCCGTTTTTTGGGATATCGCGAGGTTCGAGTCCCCGCATACCTCTAGGCGTCGAATTCCCATGGATACTGCCATCCAGAGACCATGTAGGAGGGCCTCATATTCGGCTGCATTGTTGGAGTCCGTGTACATGATCTGGAGCACATATTGAACTGTGTCTCCTGTGGGGGACGTCAAGACGATGCCAGCCCCTAGTCCGGCCAACATTTTGGAGCCGTCGAAATGCATGATCTAGTTTGAATATGCGCCGTACTCTTTAGGGAGCTCGGCCTCCGTCCATTCTGCGACGAAGTTGGCCAAAACTTGCGATTTAATAGCTCTGTCACACCCTAGCTAGTTCATGCATTAGAGTGTTGCATCATGTCTATTCTTTCATCAGAAACCTGAAATGGGGATGACAGAACCCCCAGCCCCCTCTGAAACCAACTAGGGTTTACTAAAAACTTTTTCAATGCACCTGAAATGCCCTTCTAAAATGCCCATCATTTTTGTCTTGGTTCAGAACCTCTGCCAAAAGTGATGCACATTTTCCTAGGTCATCTTAGGGTCTTTGAATTAAATCATAGATATTTGAATTTGGGCATTTAAAATTATATAAAATATTCAGATGCTCAAATATCTCCAAACTAAAATGTTTCATGTTGGAAATAATCCAACTATGGACCAGGAGTAGTTTGGTGACTTTAGGAGTTGCCTAAGTATTTTTAATAATTCAACAAAGTTGCAGAAGTATTAAAAAACAGAAAACAGGAAGTAACAGGAAAACTTACCTGGCGCCCAGCACCCGGCCCACCTGTCGGCCCAGCCCAGCGCCGCGCCAGCGAGCTGCTTGCCGGCCAGGCAGGCAGGCAGGTGCCCGACGGCGACCGCAGCGCGCGCCACGCAGCTGGCCGTCGCCCTGCTTCACCTCCTCGCCTCGGGGCTGGATGGATGAACTCCACGCCGCGCCGTGAACCTCCAGGACACCTCCATTCTCCCCCAACCCCTCTCTCTCGCGCTCCCCCGCCATGGCCGACGCCATCGCCGCCACCCCCTCGCCGTAGCCACGCCCTCCGTCAACCCCACGCCGTGCCGCCGTGTCCAGGAGCTCCGCCACCCTCCTCTCCTTCGAGCAAGCTGAGCCCCGAGCGCTTGCAAGGCCCGAGTCCACCGGATCGACCTCGACCGAACCGCCGTCGCCGGAGATCCCCTTCAACGCCGTCGTCGCTCCGGCCCGTCCCCGGCCGCACCAAGTGCTTCGTCGAACTCCCCGTGAGCTTAACCATCTTCCCCTCCCTTCTTTTCTTGCTCCCGAGCCGTGTAGCGACCTCCTGGAGCTCAACCGCACCCACCGCCGTGGATTTCGTCGCCGACGTGCTCCCGGTCACCCTCTGGCCACAAACTGGTGTCCATCATGCTCACCGCGTCACGTAGCACCTAACCAGCTACACCCCGCACCTCACCGACCCCTCTAGCGTAAAGTTCGCCCTCGGCCGAACTCCGGTGGCCGCCAAAGTCGTCGCCGGCGCCAACTCCGGCCACCCCGACCCCAACGGACTCCACCAAGAGCTGCGGCTCGTCCTCAGCTCCACTCCGATAGCCTCCGCGGCCCATTTGGTGGCCGGAACGGCCAAAACCACTTCCGCCGCCGCGTCGGGCTCGTCGGCGGCTAAACGCCGGTGCAGCCGACCTGAGTTTGACCACGGGTGGGCCCTGGTTGACTCTCCTGAGTCAATGACAGGTGGGGCCCAGCCCTGTTAACTATTTAGGATTAGTTTCAATTAATTTTAGTTTAACTAATCACACTGACACGCGGGACCCACTGTCAGGTTTGACCCGGACCGTGTCCCGTTGACCTGCTAATGTCACACTGACGTCAGGCTGACGCAGTAATTGATTTTCTGGATTTAATCTAATATAGGAAATTCCAGAATATAGTTTAAACTTCAAAAATTCATAACTTTTAATCTGTAACTCCAAATTAGACAAGTTATATATGAAAAATGATCAGAAAAATCCAATCTATCCATCTGTACTATTTTCATGCATGATTAAACAAGTTAACTTGATCTTTAATGCATAACAAGGTAAAACACTTTAAAGGGCCATGTATGAGTTTGAAATTTGAATCTTTGGTTCAAATTGGTTCAAACCCTTCTGGTCTTAGTTGCATTAGCCCAACACACTCATATTGCCATGTTTCATGCATGCATCATATTGTCGCACATTGTTTGGTGATGGTTGTGTATCGGTGTTCTTTGCGGCAGGTTCTGCCTCCAAGGAGTACCGTGATTACCCTAACGAAGAACCGTATCAGTGCATCGAACCATCAGGCAAGCAACCAACCATTTGATCATATCGATACAATCCCATGTTCTCGCTCCTGCTCTTTTATACTGCATTAAGACAACGCGTTTCAAACTGCTGTGTGCTACGGTAGTTGAACCCACTTCCTCTGCATGACCTGTCATTGCCACAGTAACTAGATGAAACCCACTAGCATGTGTAGGAGTTGATTGAGCCATATGTATGTGTTGTTCCTACCTTGCTATGCCTGCTATGCTTAGAGTCGTGTCAGGTCTGGTTCATCTGGGTGATGGGCTAGAGTGAAATGATCATGTCGGTAATGAGAGTGGTGTGGTGAACACGATTTGGTAAAGGTATCGATGAGAGGCCATGTAGGAGTACATGGTGGGTTGTTTCATTGAAGCCGACCTTAAGCACTGAGATATGTATGTGTGATTTAAGAATCAGCTACTACCATGCATTGGGCCCGAAACCAATGGACCCTCTCGGCTTCTTATTCACCCTAGTTCTCCGTCCAGGAGTTGCAAGTAGTTTCTGGTGTTTGTAGCCTACTGGAGGCCGTGGACAGCGCTGACCGTAGGGGTGGGCTGTGATGCGGTAGGTACGTGGCCGGGAATACCGGGCACCCGTTAGGTGTCACGGACCCCTGTACACATCGTTCGGGGCCGTATGGGAAACCTCGGCCGGACTCCCTGCGGATGGAACCTGGATAGGCGATAAACCTGGATTGGAGACTTAGGTGATTAGGTAGGTCGTGGCCGACACCCACGTTGGGCTTCCGCTTGAAGGTTGCCGAGTACATGTCGTGTAAACGATGGTAAGTGGTGAGAGCGTGTATGAAGAAGTACACCCCTGCAGGGTTATCATGATCTATTCGAATAGCCGCGTCCGCGGTAAAGGACTACTTGGTTGCCTATACAGTTCATAGACAAGTAAATGGAAACTACTAAAAGCCTCAAGATAAGTGTGAGTGCCGAGGATGGCTCTTCCGTAGGAAGACGGAGGTGGATCCTCGGTAGTGTATTGAAGTGGTGAGTAGTGGAGTCGTGTGCACAAAACCATTTCAAGTTGGAGTCTCGTAGGATAGCCTAGCCAAGAGTCAAAGTTGGCTTGCTGCAACAACTCCACCAACCCTTCTTGATAATGTGCATGTATGTAGGATCTGATGTAAGTCTTGTTGAGTACCTTTGTACTCATGTTGCTATAATTTACATTTTTACAGAAGACGCTGCAACCCCTTCTGATGGGTTCTTCGTAGACGTTGACATCAATGAGTAGGCTAAGGCCCAGGTGGTGATCCTGAGCTTGTGAAGGACCACGTAGTATAGCTAGGCTTTCCAAGCCTCTTTTATTTTACTAGTTGTCTGTACCCAGACAAGTTACTTCCGCTGCTGGTTTGTATGACTGTATGACTTGAATGCTGGGTCGTGTGACCCGTACCTATGTGTATGTTATGTATGGCTCTCTGGGCCTTAAATAAAGTACTTGTGTCTTAGAGTCATGTTGTGATGCCTTGTTGTATTTGCACATATCGAGCATATTGTGTGTATGATTGAAATGCTTGGTATGTGTGGGATCTGACTATCTAGTTGTTTATCTTTAGTAGCCTCTCTTACCGGGAAATGTCTCCTAGTGTCTCGACTGAGCCATGGTAGCTTGCTACTGCTCCGGAACACTTAGGCTGGCCGGCATGTGTCCTTCTTCGTTCCTGTGTCTGTCCCTTCGGGGAAATGTCACGCATTGAGTACCGGAGGCCTGTTAGCCCGCTACAGCCCGGTTTACCGGAGTCCTGCTAGCCCAGTGCTACAGCCCGGACCCACTTGCTGATGACCGACACGTTCGATGTTGGGTCATGGATGCCTGTCCCTGTAAGTCTGTGCCACTTTGGGTTTACGACTAGCCATGTCAGCCCGGGCTCCTTATCATATGGGTGCTAGCGACACAATCATATACGTGTGCCAAAAGGCGCAAACGGTCCCGGGCAAAGGTAAGACGACACCCGTGGGAATACCGTGCGTGAGGTCGCAAAGTGATATGAGGTGTTACATGCTAGACCTATGTGGCATCGAGTCGGGGTCCTGACAAGCTCGCCGTGGCTTATAGGTTATATCGAACGGGAGGAGCTCGATGGCCCATTTTGCGATCCGGCCCGTTGCATCGCAGTTGTTGATAATATCGTTGAGTGGTACTTCCGAGGCTACTATTATGGAACACTCTTGAAAGTAGTGTCGTAGCTTCCGGGATGCCATGAATACCGCGTATGCAATCTTTCGATAATGCGGGTACCGTGATTTGCATGGAGTGAGGAAAGTGGACACGTAGTAGACCGGCCTTTGAAGGGGGAGTTTGTGTCCGTCCGTTTCCCGCTCGACGATGAGTACTGCGCTGACAACTTGATGGGTTGCTGCAATGTACAATAGCATTGGTTCGCCGGTGTTTGGTGCGGCCAGGACTGGGTTTGTTGCCAATATGGCTTTTATTTCATCAAGTCCGGTCGTGGCAGCATCCGTCCACTCGAAGTGTTCGGTGCGCCGAAGGAGGCGATAAAGGGGCAGTGCCTTTTCTCCCAAGCGAGCGATAAAGCGGCTTAGAGCCGCCACACATCCTGTTAATTTTTGTATTTGTTTGAGGTCCTTTGGGATATCTAGTTGCGACAAAGCTCGGATCTTGGCCGGATTTGCTTCAATTCCTCTACCGGATACAATGAAGCCCAAAAGCTTTCCGGCTGGAACACCGAAAACGCATTTTTCCGGGTTGAGCTTGATGTCGTATTTTCGGAGGTTGTCGAATGTTAGCCTCAAGTCGTCTACTAAAGATTCGACATGTCTTGTTTTGACGATCACATCATCCACATACGCCTCCACTGTCTTGCCGATCTGGTTTGCCAGACATGTCTGAATCATGCGCTGATATGTTGCGCTGGTGTTTTTTAGCCCGAAGGGCATTGTGTTGAAGCAGAATGGGTCGTATGGTGTGATGAATGCTGTTGCGGCTTGGTCTGATTCTGCCATCTTAATTTGATGGTAACCGGAGTATGCATCGAGGAAACACAACGAATCATGTCCTGTGGTGGCATCGATAATTTGATCGATACGGGGGAGGGGAAGGGATCCTTTGGGCAAGCCTTATTAAGGTCTTTAAAATCGACACACAGGCGCCAGGATTTGTCCTTCTTTGGTACCATCACCAGGTTTGCTAGCCAGTCCGGATGTTTTATGTCTCTAATGAATCCGGCCTCCAATAGCTTGGCTAGCTCCTCTCCCATAGCCTGTCTCTTGGGTTCGAAAAAACGCCGAAGGGCTTGTTTGACAGGTTTGAATCCTTTTAGGATATTTAAGCTGTGTTCGGCCAGCCTGCGTGGGATTCCTGGCATGTCTGAAGGGTGCCAGGTGAAGATGTCCCAATTTTCACGTAGAAATTCTCGTAGTGCCATAAACCACAGGCGTCGTCGGACCCAAGAGGCATTAGATGCCTTTAGTTTGGGAGATGCGTACCTCCGTGCCGCACAAAATGGTTTAGCCAGAGCCACGGAGCAGTATGTAAAAGACATACGGGTAAGAAAATTTTGGTTAAATATATATATACCAGTAGCCCCCGAGACTTGAAACAGTTAGAGTAACTGATTTAAGGATCATTTGTTATGCAGGTTCTTACAGAGAAGAATACCGTACTGTCCCAGGAGCTAGAAGAGTGCAAAGCCCAACTGGAGGCCGCACTAGCCGCGGCAGGGGAGCCCAAAGAGACCCCCTCTGGTAAGATACACTTCGAAAGATTAGTATTTTGCGGCGTGGGTGCAAATCTGACAAATCATATTGCAGATGGCGCCGGACTCGATCCGGATAGACAACAACTCTTACGCCGGCTAAAGGCCGGTGAGAGTATGCTGACAAAGGTGAGGTGAGAGAAGAATGATCTTCAGGATGCCAACACCAAGCTGGACATTGAACTTAAAGATGTTCGTGGCCAGCTGTCGGACTCCACTAAGGAGAATCAGCGGCTTCGACGCGGCATATTTAGTAAGTGCTTAAGCGAATCTTTTGAAAAAAGAGTTCGGCGAGGAAGTCGACTAACAGAGTAATGTCTGTAGGTATGCTAACAGGTCGTCCTGCAGAGGAGATGCCCGGTTCTACGGCTGACCTTCTTCCCGAGCTATTGCAACTGCACGAGCGAGTTCGGCAGGCAATGCGAGGCATTTCCCAAGCCTTATGGCCGTCCCACTCCATGCCCGAGGGCCTTTGAGAGCTTGCGGAGAAGCTTAAGGGAGCTCGGCGGCGCTTCCGGTTGTGGAAGATATCGGCCTACCGGCAAGGTGCTAGGGAGGCCTGGGCCATGGTGAAGACCTGGTTTACGAGGTCTGACCCAAACCACATGGCTGAAGTCAGACCTGTGGGGCCTGATGGGAAGGAGATCCCTGCAAGCTTAGTATACGGCCAAGTAGAATTGGCCGCAAAGTATTCCCAACAGGACTGTAAATTAGACAACCTGTTAGATGGTATAGAAGAGGAATACAATCAGTCAGAGTGACTATGTAATTGTTAATTGACATGTGTAATGCCTTCTAGCCGGATTGTAGATCATTTGTCATTGCCGACCTTTTCGCTTCTACCTCGGGACCTGACGGTCCGGAGTGTGTCCGAATACCCTACCGGTTATGTACGAACCGGGGTATGCATGGAGACCAGGCGTAGGGGTCATTAGTGCTTTATCAAACAAGTGCCCAACTAGTTATGTTATATTACATGGTTAGTAAGAAACATCTTCCAGAGAGAATAGTCCCGTTAGGGGTTCCTTTCTCTGGGAGGCATGCCCTAAAGTGCATGTCCGGACTGCAAATGCAGGAAAATCATCTGGGGGCATGTATATAAATAAGTAAAAAAAGGTCGTCTTTTAGTTCACCGACCGAATATTCCCTTAAGAACGCTAGCTTTCGGTTTCACCAAGTCTAAGGTACACATCCGGCTGATCCGGCAGTAACAATCGCAGAGGTGCTCCCTTTACCGCCTAGCCGAACAATCGAGAACATAGGGGTAAGCACAGGAGCCAGGCAACCCAGCTTGGCCAAAACTTAAGTCATATCGATGCATATAATGGTGAAAAAAAAGGTACATGCGGAAGTTTGACGCATGGGTTGGGCGTGAAGCCCATATAAATAAGCTTCTGTTAAAGAAGCCCCCAGGTTTAATTGGCGTGGGTAGCGCGTCGCTTGATGAGCCTTTAAGGGCTATAAGAGAAAAGAGGGGAAGGAGAGAAATGTAAGACAGAAAACGTAAAAAATGGACAGAGGAAGGAGACAAACACAGAGTCCGGCGCTAGGCATAGAATCTTCGGAGACGGGCGGCGTTCCATGGGTTCGGCTCGAGTCGGTTATCCAACGCATCTTGCAGGCGGTACGCTCCACTAGTCAGGACTTGGTCGATTATGAATGGACCTTCCCACTTGGGCTTGAGTTTCTCCTTTTTCTTATCCGGCAGGCGTAGAACTAGTTCGCCAACATTGTAATTTTTGGCCCGTACTTCTTTGCTTTGATATCTTCGAGCCTGCTGTTGATAAAATGCGGAACGGGCTTTTGCCACGTCACGCTCCTCCTCCAAGGCGTCCAAGTTGTCCTGCTGATCAAGCTCGGCTTCTCTTTCTTCGTACATGCGCACTCAAGGTGAGTCATGAATTATGTCGCAGGGCAGAACTGCCTCTGCGCCGTACACCATAAAGAATGGTGTATATCCGGTGGTGCGATTCGGCGTGGTCCGCAGCACCCAGAGTACGGAGTCGAGCTCCTCGACCCAGTGCGTGTTAGATTCCTTGAGGGACCGCACTAGTCTGGGTTTAATGCTGCTCATGATAAGACCATTTGCACGTTCGACCTGGCCGTTAGTTTGTGGGTGATAGACGGAAGCATAGTCGAGCTTGATGCCCATGTTTTTGCACCATAGTTTTACCTCGTTGGAGGTGAAGTTTGCGCCATTATCAGTGATGATGCTATGTGGGACACCGTAATGGTGTACAACCCCGGATATGAAGTCTATCACAGGTCCGGATTCGGCC
>NC_041382.1:300405434-300425414 GCF_002162155.2 Triticum dicoccoides | reverse complement strand
TCTTAACAGGCTTGGCTTCTATCCATTTGGTGAACTTATCCACCATGACCAGTAAGTATTTTTTCTTGTGGGTTCTGCCTTTAAGGGGTCCAACCATGTCAAGCCCCCAGACCGCGAAGGGACAAGTGATGGGGATAGTTCGGAGGGCAGTGGGTGGCATATGGCTTTGGTTTGCAAAAAGCTGGCAACCGACGCATCGTTGGACTAAGTACTGAGCGTCTGCTTGGGCCGTCGGCCAGTAAAAGCCCGTACGGAAAGCCTTGCTTACAAGGGACCGAGCTGCAGCGTGGTGGCCACCGAGTCCGGCATGAATTTCAGCCAGCAAGTTCCACCCTTCCTCTTCGGAGATGCACCTTTGAAGGACTCCGGTAGTGCTTTTCTTATAAAGCTCTCCCTCATGGACTTTATAGGCTTTAGATCGCCGCACTATGCAGCGTGCCTCGTTTTGCTCCTCTGGGAGTTCCTGCCTAGTAAGGTAGGCTAGGAACGGTTCTGTCCACGGGGCGATGACCGCCATTATTACGTGGGCTGAAGGTGTAATTTCGGTGGCCGAGCCTCCAATTATGTCAGATTGTTCGGCGTCAAGTGGTGCAGTTAGGTCCGGGCTGTTATCTGCGGGTTCCCCCTCCCATGCTATGGATGGATTGAATAGTCTTTCTAAAAAGATGTTGGGCGGGACTGCATCGCGTTTTGCTCCAATGCGTGCCAGGACATCCGCTGCCTGATTGTTTTCTCAGGCTATATGATGAAACTCCAACCCTTCGAACCGAGCTGACATTTTTAGGACAGCGTTGCGGTAAGCTGCCATTTTTGGATCCTTGGCGTCGAAGTCTCCGTTTTTTGGGATATCGCGAGGTTCGAGTCCCCGCATACCTCTAGGCGTTGAATGCCCATGGATACTGCCATCCAGAGACCATGTAGGAGGGCCTCATATTCGGCTGCATTGTTGGAGTCCGTGTACATGATCTGGAGCACATATTGAACTGTGTCTCCTGTGGGGGACGTCAAGACGATGCCAGCCCCTAGTCCGGCCAACATTTTGGAGCCGTCAAAATGCATGATCTAGTTTGAATATGCGCCGTACTCTTTAGGGAGCTCGGCCTCCGTCCATTCTGCGACGAAGTTGGCCAAAACTTGCGATTTAATAGCTCTGTCACACCCTAGCTAATTCATGCATTAGAGTGTTGTTGCATCATGTCTATTCTTTCATCAGAAACCTGAAATGGGGATGACAGAACCCCCAGCCCCCTCTGAAACCAACTAGGGTTTACTAAAAACTTTTTCAATGAACCTGAAATGCCCTTCTAAAATGCCCATCATTTTTGTCTTGGTTCAGAACCTCTGCCAAAAGTGATGCACATTTTCCTAGGTCATCTTAGGGTCTTTGAATTAAATCATAGATATTTGAATTTGGGCATTTAAAATTATATAAAATATTCAGATGCTCAAATATCTCCAAACTAAAATGTTTTATGTTGGAAATAATCCAACTATGGACCAGGAGTAGTTTGGTGACTTTAGGAGTTGCCTAAGTATTTTTAATAATTCAACAAAGTTGCAGAAGTATTAAAAAACAGAAAACAGGAAGTAACAGGAAAACTTACCTGGCGCCCAGCACCCGGCCCACCTGCCGGCCCAGCCCAGCGCCGCGCCAGCGAGCTGCTTGCCGGCCAGGCAGGCAGGCAGGTGCCCGACGGCGACCGCAGCGCGCGCCACGCAGCTGGCCGTCGCCCTGCTTCACCTCCTCGCCTCGGGGCTGGATGGATGAACTCCACGCCGCGCCGTGAACCTCCAGGACACCTCCATTCTCCCCCAACCCCTCTCTCTCGCGCTCCCCCGCCATGGCCGACGCCATCGCCGCCACCCCCTCGCCGTAGCCACGCCCTCCGTCAACCTCACGCCGTGCCGCCGTGTCCAGGAGCTCCGCCACCCTCCTCTCCTTCGAGCAAGCTGAGCCCCGAGCGCTTGCAAGGCCCGAGTCCACCGGATCGACCTCGACCGAACCGCCGTCGCCGGAGATCCCCTTCAACGCCGTCGTCGCTCCGGCCCGTCCCCGGCCGCACCAAGTGCTTCGTCGAACTCCCCGTGAGCTTAACCATCTTCCCCTCCCTTCTTTTCTTGCTCCCGAGCCGTGTAGCGACCTCCTGGAGATCAACCGCACCCACCGCCGTGGATTTCGTCGCCGACGTGCTCCCGGTCACCCTCTGGCCACAAACTGGTGTCCATCATGCTCACCGCGTCACGTAGCACCTAACCAGCTACACCCCGCACCTCACCGACCCCTCTAGCGTAAAGTTCGCCCTCGGCCGAACTCCGGTGGCCGCCAAAGTCGTCGCCGGCGCCAACTCCAGCCACCCCGACCCCAACGGACTCCACCAAGAGCTGCGGCTCGTCCTCAACTCCACTCCGATGGCCTCCGCGGCCCATTTGGTGGCCGGAACGGCCAAAACCACTTCCGCCGCCGTGTCGGGCTCGTCGGCGGCTAAACGCCGGTGCAGCCGACCTGAGTTTGACCACGGGTGGGCCCTGGTTGACTCTCCTGAGTCAATGACAGGTGGGGCCCAGCCCTGTTAACTATTTAGGATTAGTTTCAATTAATTTTAGTTTAACTAATCACACTGACACGCGGGACCCACTATCAGGTTTGACCCGGACCGTGTCCCGTTGACCTGCTAATGTCACACTGACGTCAGGCTGACGCAGTAATTGATTTTCTGGATTTAATCTAATATAGGAAATTCCAGAATATAGTTTAAACTTCAAAAATTCATAACTTTTAATCTGTAACTCCAAATTAGACAAGTTATATATGAAAAATGATCAGAAAAATCCAATCTATCCATCTGTACTATTTTCATGCATGATTAAACAAGTTAACTTGATGTTTAATGCATAACAAGGTAAAACACTTTAAAGGGCCATGTATGAGTTTGAAATTTGAATCTTTGGTTCAAATTGGTTCAAACCCTTCTGGTCTTAGTTGCATTAGCCCAACACACTCATATTGCCATGTTTCATGCATGCATCATATTGTCGCACATTGTTTGGTGATGGTTGTGTATCGGTGTTCTTTGCGGCAGGTTCTGCCTCCAAGGAGTACCGTGATTACCCTAACGAAGAACCGTATCAGTGCATCGAACCATCAGGCAAGCAACCAACCATTTGATCATATCGATACAATCCCATGTTCTCGCTCCTGCTCTTTTATACTGCATTAAGACAACGCGTTTCAAACTGCTGTGTGCTATGGTAGTTGAACCCACTTCCTCTGCATGACCTGTCATTGCCACAGTAACTAGATGAAACCCACTAGCATGTGTAGGAGTTGATTGAGCCATATGTATGTGTTGTTCCTACCTTGCTATGCCTGCTATGCTTAGAGTCGTGTCAGGTCTGGTTCATCTGGGTGATGGGCTAGAGTGAAATGATCATGTCGGTAATGAGAGTGGTGTGGTGAACATGATTTGGTAAAGGTATCGATGAGAGGCCATGTAGGAGTACATGGTGGGTTGTTTCATTGAAGCCGACCTTAAGCACTGAGATCTGTATGTGTGATTTAAGAATCAGCTACTACCATGCATTGGGCCCGAAACCAATGGACCCTCTCGGCTTCTTATTCACCCTAGTTCTCCGTCCAGGAGTTGCAAGTAGTTTCTGGTGTTTGTAGCCTACTGGAGGCCGTGGACAGCGCTGACCGTAGGGGTGGGCTGTGATGCGGTAGGTACGTGGCCGGGAATACCGGGCACCCGTTAGGTGTCACGGACCCCTGTACACATCGTTCGGGGCCGTATGGGAAACCTCGGCCGGACTCCCTGCGGATGGAACCTGGATAGGCGATAAACCTGGATTGGAGACTTAGGTGATTAGGTAGGTCGTGGCCGACACCCACGTTGGGCTTCCGCTTGAAGGTTGCCGAGTACATGTCATGTAAACGATGGTAAGTGGTGAGAGCGTGTATGAAGAAGTACACCCCTGCAGGGTTATCATGATCTATTCGAATAGCCGCGTCCGCGGTAAAGGACTACTTGGTTGCCTATACAGTTCATAGACAAGTAAATGGAAACTACTAAAAGCCTCAAGATAAGTGTGAGTGCCGAGGATGGCTCTTCCGTAGGAAGACGGAGGTGGATCCTCGGTAGTGTGTTGAAGTGGTGAGTAGTGGAGTCGTGTGCGCAAAACCATTTCAAGTTGGAGTCTCATAGGATAGCCTAGCCAAGAGTCAAAGTTGGCTTGCTGCAACAACTCCACCAACCCTTCTTGATAATGTGCATGTATGTAGGATCTGATGTAAGTCTTGCTGAGTACCTTTGTACTCATGTTGCTATAATTTACATTTTTACAGAAGACGCTGCAACCCCTTCTGATGGGTTCTTCGTAGACGTTGACATCAATGAGTAGGCTAAGGCCCAGGTGGTGATCCTGAGCTTGTGAAGGACCACATAGTATAGCTAGGCTTTCCAAGCCTCTTTTATTTTACTAGTTGTCTGTACCCAGACAAGTTACTTCCGCTGCTGGTTTGTATGACTGTATGACTTGAATGCTGGGTCGTGTGACCCGTACCTATGTGTATGTTATGTATGGCTCTCTGGGCCTTAAATAAAGTACTTGTGTCTTAGAGTCATGTTGTGATGCCTTGTTGTATTTGCACATATCGAGCATATTGTGTGTATGATTGAAATGCTTGGTATGTGTGGGATCTGACTATCTAGTTGTTTATCTTTAGTAGCCTCTCTTACCGGGAAATGTCTCCTAGTGTCTCGACTGAGCCATGGTAGCTTGCTACTGCTCCGGAACACTTAGGCTGGCCGGCATGTGTCCTTCTTCGTTCCTGTGTCTGTCCCTTCGGGGAAATGTCACGCATTGAGTACCGGAGGCCTGTTAGCCCGCTACAACCCGGTTTACCGGAGTCCTGCTAGCCCAGTGCTACAGCCCGGACCCACTTGCTGATGACCGACACGTTCGATGTTGGGTCATGGATGCCTGTCCCTGTAAGTCTGTGCCACTTTGGGTTTACGACTAGCCATGTCAGCCCGGGCTCCTTATCATATGGGTGCTAGCGACACAATCATATACGTGTGCCAAAAGGCGCAAACGGTCCCGGGCAAAGGTAAGACGACACCCGTGGGAATACCGTGCGTGAGGCCGCAAAGTGATATGAGGTGTTACATGCTAGACCTATGTGGCATCGAGTCGGGGTCCTGACAAGCTCGCCGTGGCTTATAGGTTATATCGAACGGGAGGAGCTCGATGGCCCATTTTGCGATCCGGCCCGTTGCATCGCGGTTGTTGATAATATCGTTGAGTGGTACTTCCGAGGCTACTATTATGGAACACTCTTGAAAGTAGTGTCGTAGCTTCCGAGATGCCATGAATACCGCGTATGCAATCTTTCGATAATGCGGGTACCGTGATTTGCATGGAGTGAGGAAAGTGGACACGTAGTAGACCGGCCTTTGAAGGGGGAGTTTGTGTCCGTCCGTTTCCCGCTCGACGATGAGTACTGCGCTGACAACTTGATGGGTTGCTGCAATGTACAATAGCATTGGTTCGCCGGTGTTTGGTGCGGCCAGGACTGGGTTTGATGCCAATATGGCTTTTATTTCATCAAGTCCGGTCGTGGCAGCATCCGTCCACTCGAAGTGTTCGGTGCGCCGAAGGAGGCGATAAAGGGGCAGTGCCTTTTCTCCCAAGCGAGAGATAAAGCGGCTTAGAGCCGCCACACATCCGGTTAATTTTTGTATTTGTTTGAGGTCCTTTGGGATATCTAGTTGCGACAAAGCTCGGATCTTGGCCGGATTTGCTTCAATTCCTCTACCGGATACAATGAAGCCCAAAAGCTTTCCGGCTGGAACACCGAAAACGCATTTTTCCGGGTTGAGCTTGATGTCGTATTTTCGGAGGTTGTCGAATGTTAGCCTCAAGTCGTCTACTAAAGATTCGACATGTCTTGTTTTGACGACCACATCATCCACATACGCCTCCACTATCTTGCCGATCTGGTTTGCCAGACATGTCTGAATCATGCGCTGATATGTTGCGCTGGTGTTTTTTAGCCCGAAGGGCATTGTGTTGAAGCAGAATGGGTCGTATGGTGTGATGAATGCTGTTGCGGCTTGGTCTGATTCTGCCATCTTAATTTGATGGTAACCGGAGTATGCATCGAGGAAACACAACGAATCATGTCCTGCGGTGGCATCGATAATTTGATCGATACGGGGGAGGGGAAGGGATCCTTTGGGCAAGCCTTATTAAGGTCTTTAAAATCGACACACAGGCGCCAGGATTTGTCCTTCTTTGGTACCATCACCAGGTTTGCTAGCCAGTCCGGATGTTTTATGTCTCTAATGAATCCGGCCTCCAATAGCTTGGCTAGCTCCTCTCCCATAGCCTGTCTCTTGCGTTCGAAAAAACGCCGAAGGGCTTGTTTGACAGGTTTGAATCCTTTTAGGATATTTAAGCTGTGTTCGGCCAGCCTGCGTGGGATTCCTGGCATGTCTGAAGGGTGCCAGGTGAAGATGTCCCAATTTTCACGTAGAAATTCTCGCAGTGCGGCGTCCATATCAGGGTTTAATCGTGTCCCGATGGAGGCTGTTTTATTGGGGTCCGTTGGATGGACCTGGAACTTGACTATTTCGTCTGCTGGCTTAAATGATGAGGACATCAAAACCATTATTACACCCATAGCCCCTATTGTTACATATACTGGACCAATTACTAGAGCTCGCGCATGCCAATTAAATTACCAGGTACTTTCCTTTCTTGGTAATGATTCTAATGTTCATGAGATTATGATGCTGCCTAAATTGGATACATTTGTTTTGCTTACAAATGAAGGGCCTAGCTTGGAGAAGGATGAACATTGAAGCAAGAACACGCATGGAGTTGATGGCATGCGCAAGGGGATCAAGAACGGAGTTAAAAGTGATGATTTTAGGACTTTGAAGCCGCCATAAGGAGTGCATGAAGCCTTGGACGAAATATACAAGATGCCACTTCATAATATTCGTCCATAGGCTATTCTAGGTGCTGCGTCACCTTATTAATGGGCCAGGCCCATGTAATTTCGAAATACTTAAGTATAGGCTATTTTTAGAGTCCGTATGTGTGGGGAAACAAGAGTTAGGGTTGGTTTCAGACCCCACCCTCAAGGGCCACGAAATTCCCCCCTCTTCCTCCATATATACAGCCCTTAGGGCGTCGTTTAGACTTCGGGTTTTGTTTAGATTAAAAGTTCGCCATAGCTGCAACTTCGCGTACTTCGTTTGTGTCCAACGACCAGACCAGGACGTCACAGAACCCCACCTTGATCAATAAAGTTTTCATCTTATATTCGCAATATCCCGATTGCAATCTCAGTTTCTTGCTTGTTCTTCATTTGCTCGCAGGAAACAGACCCTCGTGGTCAGGTTGATCGTGCTCCAGCGTGGTTAATAACCCTCGGAAGTTGGTTTAGCGATTGCTAAGGCATGACGTCTCGCACGTTCGTAGTCGGATCGTCAAGGTCGACTCCCACAGAAAACGATAGCCACCATCTCATCGAATCATCGGGACACCTTAGCCTCTATCAAGTGGTATCAGATTTCCAGGTTGCTCGGTGAGATTTTACAGTTTTTCATAGATTAGATCGAGTCTGTTCTTCATACCTACAGTCCACGAAATAGCCAGAAAAAAAAATTAGGGTTAGTTCATCATATCCGAACCAATCTGAGCCTTGGCATAATCTTTTTAGGGATTTTTCTTTGTTGAATTTGCGGTTGCATCGTCGTGTCAAGTTGCTGGTCTTAGAGTCTAGTCTTTTAGAGTTTCGAGTTGTGGTCATAAGTTGTCATGCTGCCGCCGCACCATCATCATCGCCCATCTACCACTTTTGCTTATCCGCCACCGCTCTGAATCCATATCCATATACCACCACCAATCCGTATCCATATACCACCACCAATCTGTATCCATATACCACCACCGCTACCATATACCACCACTGCTGCCATATACCACAACCATATATCCACCACCAATCCGAGTTCTTCTCATATTAGGTTTGTTCTTGAGATCAATCTAAATTCTGATTCGTGTTTCCTTGCCTGCGTAGGTCTCGAAAAAAAAGAGTCTGGAGACGCCCGGGCAGTTTTTAGCCCAAAATTTTCATGGGCAAATTTTTTTGTTCCCTATCCTATTTTTACGCTTTTCTGAGTCTTTTGAGCCACGTTCCATCATAGTGATTTTTTGTCGCACTTTTTCATTGTCGCTGCCCTGATTTCCAAAAAAAAATCGTGCCCATCCTATCAGTTCGACGAGGGAAGAGTTTTGAGACACTTGCCATTATAGTGATTTTTCGCAAAAAAAAAGAGGAGCGCAAAAAAAGGAGTGCAAAAAAAAGAGTTCCAGAGTGTGCTTTTCCCTTATTTACGTGCAGCGCCGTGATTTTGTTAGTGTTCTAGGCTCGCGTCTCTAGCACGGTCTAGCCTAGGACCAGCACAGTACCGTCGTTGAGTGTTTATTCAACTTTGCATCTCTGAATTGATTATTGCTGACCCTTTTTGCTATCATACTATAAGCCTTCCCAGCTCCACATACATCTACGTCATGCGTTTGACTCTCCCTGGAAATCGCTCTATCCAAGCTTTTGAGAGGTTTTGACTACAATGGTTGCCGATCACCGCCTGCTGCTGGGTAAGAACTGGTAAGAATTTGAGATTTGCTTGGCGGATTTGTGACACCCGCCACCACCACCACTTGTTAGTAGTCTGTAGGATCATATTCTTGTGTATTTCTATTGCTGCTAACCATGCCAGGATCACAAGCCGACGAGACTGACTGGGAGAACTTGACGAACAAGGAGCTTCATGATACGTTTCAGCAAATGATGAGTGGACAGGTGCAAGATGTGATAAACAGATTTGAAGAGGCCATGGAGAAGATAGATGGCATGGAGAAGACGTTTGAAACAAAGCTCGATAACAAGTTTGCTGAATTGCTTTCGCGTTTTCCACCACCACCACCGGCTGCTCCTGCCGCACCTCTGCAACAACAGCAACAACATCAACTACCTCCACGTCAGGAAACAGCCCTCCGCCGAGCGAGCCGTGTCCCTCTTCAGTCGGGCCAAACTACTGGTGCTGCTGTTGATACTTCTGTGGCTCCTACTGCTGATGTGGAGGAGGATGATTATGTGGGAGATTATGAGGATGAGGTTGATCAAAATCAGAACTACGTGCCACCACCAGCACAACAACCACCAGGTCATCCACATGCAAATAATGGCAATGGTAGGGCTCACCCTCAAGTACGAGATCATGACCATCTCCCTAAACTAAAATTGAATATGCCACCATTTGAGGGTAGATATGTTCCTGATATATATCTTACTTGGGAATTAGAAACTGAACAACGACTTACATGTTTACAATATCCCGAGGAGAGACATGTTCCTGCTGCTGTTTGTGCATTCACTAGTTTTGCATGTGTTTGGTGGTCTGAGCATTGTAGATTATATCCTATTCCGGCTACTTGGGCTGCTTTGAAAACTGCTATGCATACTCGTTGGGTTCCACCATATTATCAACGTGAATTACTTCAAAAATTGCAGCGCTTAAGACAGGGAAAAAATTCTATAGAAGAATATTATCAGGAATTACAAACTGGCATGATTAGATGTGGTATTGTTGAGGAGAATGAAGCTATGCTTGCACGTTTTATGGGTGGATTAAATAGAGAGATTCAGACGATTCTAGAGTATAAGGAATATACTAATATCACTCGTTTATTCCATCTTGCTTGTAAAGCTGAACGTGAAGTGTAGGATCGACAGGCATTGGCGTGGACTAACTTTTCTGCAGGTCGACCTTCCTCATGGACACCACGTGCATCATCTACTTCCACACGTTCTGCTACACCGTCGCCTCCGTCGGCTGCCACCTCCAACCGTGATACAATAAAGCAGGCACAATCACCACTATCTGCCAAGAGCACACCTTCTGGGCCTGCAAAGAGCTCTTCTTCATCCATGGCATCAACAGGGCAAACACATGATATTATTTGTCGACGTTGCAAGGGTGGAGGTCATTATGCGAGAGAATGCCCATTTAAGCGTGTGATGATTGTTACTGAGGATGGTGGGTATGAGTCCGCTAGTGACTATGATGAGGAGACTTTGGCTCTTATTACACGTGAAGAACACGGTGGAGACGATTCTGACCATGAGACGCAATACATGGCTCCTGAAGATGCTGACAGGTATGAATGTTTAGTTGCTCAACGTGTTTTGAGTGTGCAGGATACACAAGCTGAGCAAAATCAGAGGCATAATTTGTTCCATACAAAGGGAGTTGTGAAGGAACGTTCTGTTCGCGTGATCATAGATGGAGGGAGCTGCAATAACTTGGCTAGCATGGAGATGGTGGAGAAGCTATCTCTCACCACAAGACCACATCCACATCCTTACTACATCCAATGGTTCAACAACAACGGCAAGGTTAAGGTAACACGTACTGTTCGTGTGCATTTTAGTATCTCTACATATGCTGATTATGTTGATTGTGATGTGGTACCTATGCAAGCATGTTCCTTATTACTTGGTAGACCATGGCAATTTGATAAAAATTCTGTACACCATGGTAGAAACAATCAGTATACTCTTGTTCATAACGATAAAAATATTACTTTGCTTCCTATGACTCCTGATTCCATTTTGAAAGATGATATTAATAGAGCTAATAAAGCAAAACAGGAGACAAATAAGAGTGAAAACAGATTGTGGTAAAAGAATTTGAGCACCAAATGAAGCCTAATAATAAACCATCTACTGTTGTTTCTGAAATTAAATTGAAAAGTGCATGTTTACTTGCCACCAAATCTGATATTGATGAGCTAGATTTTAGCAAATCTGTTTGCTATGCTTTTGTGTGCAAAGAGGCATTATTTTCATTCGAGGACGTGCCTTCCTCTTTGCCCCCTACTGTCACTAACATTTTGCAGGAGTTCACTGACGTCTTTCCACAAGACGTGCCACCGGGATTACCACCTATTCGAGGGATTGAGCATCAAATTGACTTAATTCCCGGTGCTTCGCTACCCAACCGTGCACCATACCGTACCAATCCAGAGGAGACGAAGGAGATTAGGCGTCAAGTACAAGAACTGCTCGACAAAGGTTATATACGCGAATCCCTTAGTCCTTGTGTTGTTCCTATCATTTTAGTGCCGAAAAAGGATGGTACGTCGCGTATGTGCGTTGATTGTAGAGGCATTAATAATATTACTATTCGGTATCGTCATCCTATTCCTCGGCTAGATGATATGCTTGATGAATTGAGTGGCTCTACAATATTCTCCAAAGTTGATTTGCGTAGTGGATACCATCAAATTCGTATGAAATTGGGTGATGAATGGAAAACAGCATTTAAAACTAAGTTTGGATTATATGAGTGGTTAGTCATGCCTTTTGGGTTAACTAATGCACCTAGTACTTTCATGAGGTTAATGAACGAAGTTTTACGTGCTTTCATTGGACGATTTCTGGTAGTTTACTTTGATGACATATTGATTTATTGCAAATCTTTGGAGGAACATTTGGAACATTTACGTGCTGTTTTTATTGCTCTACGTGATGCACGTTTGTTTGGAAACCTTGGAAAGTGCACCTTTTGCACCGACCGAGTATCTTTTCTTGGCTATGTTGTTACTCCACAGGGAACTGAAATTGATAAAGCCAAGATTGAAGCTATTGAGAGTTGGCCGCAGCCCAAAACGGTCACACAAGTGAGGAGTTTCCTTGGCCTCGCTAGTTTCTATAGGCGTTTTGTGAGAGATTTCAGCACCATTGCTGCACCTCTCAACGAGATTACAAAGAAGGATGTGCCTTTTGTTTGGGGTACCGCATAGGAAGAAGCCTTCACGGTATTGAAAGATAAGTTGACACATGCTCCTTTACTCCAACTTCCTAATTTCAATAAGACTTTTGAGCTTGAATGTGATGCTAGTTGAATTGGATTAGGAGGTGTGTTATTACAAGATGGAAAACCTGTTGCATACTTTTCTGAAAAATTGTGTGGGCCTAGTCTGAACTATTCTACTTATGATAAAGAATTATCTGCTCTTGTTCGGACCTTAGAAACATGGCAACATTATTTATGGCCCAAGGAATTTGTTATACATTCTGATCATGAATCTTTGAAACACATTAAAAGTCAAGCAAAACTGAACCGTAGACATGCTAAATGGGTTGAATTCATTGAGACTTTCCCTTATGTCATTAAACACAAGAAGGGTAAAGAAAATGTTATTGCTGATGCCTTGTCTCGTCGTTATACTATGCTTTCACAACTTGACTTTAAAATATTTGGTTTGGAGACCATCAAAGATCAATATGTTCATGATGCTAAATTTAAAGATGTATTGCAGAATTGTAAGGAAGGGAGAACTTGGAACAAGTTCGTTCTTAATGATGGATTTGTGTTTCGTGCTAACAAGCTATGCATTCCAGCTAGCTCCGTTCGTCTTTTATTGTTGCAGGAGGCGCATGGAGGAGGATTAATGGGACACTTTGGCGTCAAGAAGACAGAGGATATACTTGCTACACATTTCTTTTGGCCAAAGATGAGACGGGATGTTGAGCGTTGTGTTGCTCGCTGCACTACATGTCAAAGGGCTAAGTCACGACTCAATCCTCATGGTTTATATATGCCTTTGCCTGTACCTAGTGTTCCTTGGGAGGATATATCTATGGACTTTGTTTTAGGTTTACCTCGAACAAAGAAGGGGAGGAATAGCATATTTGTTGTCGTGGATAGGTTCTCGAAAATGGCACACTTTATACCATGTCATAAAAGCGATGATGCTGTTAATGTTGTTGATTTGTTCTTTTGTGAAATTATTCGCTTACATGGTGTGCCAAATACTATTGTTTCAGATCGTGATACTAAATTTCTTAGCCACTTTTGGAGATGTTTATGGGCTAAGTTGGGGACTAAGCTGCTTTTTAGTACTACTTGTCACCCCCAAACTGATGGACAAACTGAAGTAGTCAATAGAACATTGTCTACTATGCTTAGGGCTGTTTTGAAGAATAACAAGAAAATGTGGGAAGAATGCTAGCCTCATATTGAATTTGCTTATAATCGTTCATTGCATTCTACTACTAAGATGTGCCCTTTTAAAATTGTGTATGGTTTCCTACCTCGTGCACCTATTGATTTGTTGCCTCTTCCATCTTCGGAGATGGTTAATTTTGATGCTAAAGAACGTTCTGAATTGATTTTAAAAATGCATGAGTTAACTAAGGAAAACATTGAGCGTATGACTGCTAAATATAAACTTGCTGGAGATAAGGGTAGAAAACATGTTGTGTTTGCGCCTGGAGATCTTGTTTGGTTACATTTGCGTAAAGATAGATTTCCTAATCTGTGCAAATCAAAGCTAATGCCACGTGCTGATGGTCCTTTTAAGGTGTTAGAGAAAATAAATGATAATGCATATAAACTTGAGCTACCTGTAGATTTTGGGTTTAGTCCCACTTTTAACATTGCAGATTTGAAGCCTTATTTGGGTGAGGAAGATGCGCTTCCGTCGAGGACGACTTCATTTCAAGAAGGGGAGGATGATGAGGACATCAATACCATTGTTACACCCACAGCCCCTACTGTTACATATACTGGACCAATTACTAGAGCTCGCGCACGCCAATTAAATTACCAGGTAATTTCCTTTCTTGGTAATGATTCTAATGTTCATGAGATTATGATGCTGCCTAAATTGGATACATTTGTTTTGCTTACAAATGAAGGGCCTATCTTGGACAAGGATGAACATTGGAGCAAGAACACGCATGGAGTTGATGGCATGCGCAAGGGGATCAAGAACGGAGTTACAAGTGATGATTTCAGGACTTTGAAGCCGCCATAAGGAGTGCATGAAGCCTTGGAGGAAATATACAAGATGCCACTTCATAATATTCGTCCATAGGCTATTCTAGGTGCTGCGTCACCTTATTAATGGGCCAGGCCCATGTAATTTCGAAATACTTAAGTATAGGCTATTTTTAGAGTCCGTATGTGTGGGGAAACAAGAGTTAGGGTTGGTTTCGAACCCCACCCTCAAGGGCCACGAAATTCCCCCCTCTTCCTCCATATATACAGCCCTTAGGGCGTCGTTTAGACTTTGGGTTTTGTTTAGATTAAAAGTTTGCCATAGCTGCAACTTCGCGTACTTCGTTTGTGTCCAACGACCAGACCAAGACGTCACAGAACCCCACCTTGATCAATAAAGTTTTCATCTTATATTCGCAATATCCCGATTGCAATCTCGGTTTCTTGCTTGTTCTTCGTTTGCTCGCAGGAAACAGACCCTCGTGGTCAGGTTGATCGTGCTCCGGCGTGGTCAATAACCCTCGGAAGATGGTTTAGCGATTGCTAAGGCGCGACGTCTCGCACGTTCGTAGTCGGATCGTCAAGGTCGACTCCCACAGAAAATGATAGCCACCATCTCATCGAAACATCGGGACACCTTAGCCTCTATCATTAAAGGATGTGGACTTGGATCTCTTGTCGAGTATCACATCATCCCTGTTAACTGTGGAGTGCAGCGCAGTTAGTTCCTCAACTGCTAAGGCTTCGGATAGTGCCTCCAGGGCAAATGCGGCTGTCTTGTTTTCAGCGCGGAGTGCTATGTCCGGATCAGTAGCGAGAGTGATAATACCGTTCGGCCCGGGCATCTTGAGCTTCATGTACCCGTAATGGGGTATTGCTTGGAAGATTGTAAATGCTTCCCGCCCTAGTAGGGCGTGATATCCGCTACTGAATGGGGCCACCTGAAATGTGACCTCTTCGGATCTGTAATTATCCGCGTGCCAAACACCACATCTAGTGTGATTTTTCCTGTGCAGCGCGCTTCCTGACGGGGATTATTCCTCTAAAGGTTGTGCTGCTTCGCTCAACGTGGCTCCAGTCTAGTCCCATTTTTTGAAGAGTTTCCTCATAAATGAGGTTCAATCCGCTGCCTCCATCCATGAGTACCTGGGTGAGGCGAAAGCCATCCACTATTGGACTGAGGACCAATGCGGCTGGTGCTCGGGCTGTTCGGAATTTAGGTTCATCACTTGCGTTGAAGGTAATAGCCATGTCGCTCCATGGGTTTATTGTTGCTACTTGATAGACTTCGGCAAGGCTGTCGAGTGTTCTTTTTCTCATATTATTTGATACGAAGGTCTCGAAGACTGTGAGAACGGTACTGGTGTCCCCGGGGTGGTTTTCTGTGGCCTCCAAAATTAAGAGGTCCTCGCCAATTTTGGCCACCTGCCGGAGTATCCAACATGCTCTAAGGCTGTGAGTTGGTGTGGCGTCCTCTGTACTGTGAATTTTACAGGGTCCATCAAGCCATCTTTCCAGTACGGTTCCATGCTCTGTAGAGGGTTTTGGTTTTTTGGTGTTCAACCTGGGTGTCTTATGATGATGCACCCTCTTAGTCCGGACGGGATTGCTATTCAAGGCCGGATTATCCCAAAAATTTATTTCGGTTTTCCAGGCACTTTCCATCGCACAGTACTTTTGTACTATGGACGCCAAGTTAGCGAAGCGTGTAATATCACGACGACTTATGGCGTTAAGGATTCCCTCGTCCGTGCAATTACTACAGAAGATTGATATTGCGTCTCCCTCGCGGCAATCCTTTATCCTGTTCATAACCAGGAGGAATCTGGCCCAGTAATGATGTACTGTTTCCTCGGCCTTTTGCCTGATTTGGGAAAGATTGCTTATGTTTGGGTGGGCGGGTGGCGTTGATTCTGAGACCTCACCCAATCTAAGATTCAGAGGCCGAAGAGCTTCCGAACTTTGAGGTCCGGATTCTTGGATGTTGTCCAATGAGTCTAGCCCGTTGCCTGATTCTAAGCTCAGGTCTCGAGTTACATCCTCCCCTCCGCGGGTATCCGGCTTGGAGGGGTTAGGAATTCGGACATAACTAGTCCTTAAAATAGATGAAGGGTCGCCGCACTGCACCTTTACCACGGCGACGTGGTGGGTGACCTGGGGAGAGTTAATTTCTCTTAGATCGGGTTTAAGCCCAACCTGGTCATAATCCGTTGCGACCCCCAGGGCGGCGATGCGATCCAAGAGCTCGTTTACGGAATAGATCTCCATCGGATCTACCGCTCGACAAGTTCTGAGCTGACGTGAGCTTTTGATGACCCGAGAGGTCACCGTCGGCGCAACGGCCGAACAGGCGGTCATGAGGAAACCACCTAGCCGGAGAGTTTGGCCGACAACCAAGGCTCCCTCAGCGACGGTGCCATCTTTAAAGACGGGAGGAGGCATCCTTCCTGATTGCGACGGCACAGTGGAACTCTCAATGAAAGCACCAATGTCGGTGTCAAAACCGGCGGATCTCGAGTAGGGGGTCCCGAACTGTGCGTCTAGGCGGATGGTAACAGGAGACAGGGGACATGATGTTTTTACCCAGGTTCGGGCCCTCTCGATGGAGGTAAAACCCTACTCCTGCTTGATTAGTATTGATGATATGGGTAGTACAAGAGTAGATCTACCACGAGATCAAGGAGGCTAAACCCTAGAAGCTAGCCTATGGTATGATTGTTGTATGATGGAGTTTTCCTACGGACTAGAACCCTCCGGTTTATATAGACACCGGATAGGGTTAGGGTTACACAGAGTCGGTTACAATGGTAGGAGATCTTGAATATCCGCATCGCCAAGCTTGCCTTCCACGCCAAGGAAAGTCCCCTTCGGACACGGGGCGAAGTCTTCAATCTTGTATCTTCATAGTCCTGGAGTCCGGCTGAAGGTATAGTCCGGCTACCCGAACACCCCCTAATCCAGGACTCCCTCAGCGGCACCAGGAGAACTACTGCGATTGTGCCCCGGTTCAGCCAGGCGAGCACCTCAGTAGAGAAAGCTGAAAACTGACTGTCATGATATAGCGTGAGACTGGTCAACCACTCGATGACCTATCGGAATCTTCGGGATTCCTCCGCACTAAGAAGGGCCGTTTCCCGGCCAGGCACAAACGCGCCCTGAGTTCGGGCGAGCGCGGCGCCACCAAGGACTATGTAGTAGCCTCACTGTCAAACTCCTATGGCTAAGTGAAAGTGATAAAGCATTGTAGTCCGATTGCCTAGTTCGCTGCGCTATCACCTACTTCATGGACCAAGACGTTGGATCATGTGTGAAAATGCGCCTTCTGCGAACACCCCCGTATTATATGCGTGGGGGCTGAAGCCGACGACTGCCATATTTCAGATTATATATACATATATCTTAACGGGCGCACATGAGGCATTATAATACTTGCAGGCACAAGTATAAAAAGCTTCTACAATTCATCAAAATATTGTTTTACAATAATACATGTTATTCGAACATAATATCCTTCGAGCACTGCGTCTCTATTAAACGAGCGCCCTGCAGAACTTCCTGAAAATAGTGCTCGGCAGGTACTCGGCTTCCGTTCGAGTCTTGGGATGCAACAGCAGTGGCCTCCATATCCGCCCAGTATGTCTTGACACGGGAAAGGGCCATCCGCGCAGCCTCTATGCACACTGACCTCTTCATCGCGTTGATATACGACACTGCGCCAAGGAAATGTTGCACCAACATAAAATAACTTTTCGGCTCTGGCCTTTCCGGCCACAGATGACCCACGACATATTTCATGGTGAGTTTGGATAACCTATTCAGCTCAGCCCATTCGGCCAACTATCGGCTAATGGAAGTGGATGCTCTGGATTGTAGAACTGCGACCAGAAGAGCTTTTCCACTTCGCGATCCTCTTGATCTCGGAAGTGTTCGGCCGCGTCCGCGGCACTCGCCGCCAAATCCAGATAAGTGTCCGCCGTACTCCACATCCGGTCCAACGGAGCATATTTAGGATCCCCGAACTTCATCCGTAGCATAAAGGGCTTTCCAGCCGCGATATCTCCAGCTTGACGTAGCTCCTCCTTCATAGCTCTCATCGCAGGGCGAGCATCCTTGGCCGCTGTAGTGGCCTTCTCCAGGTCCGTCTGTTCCGCCTGATCTTCCTTTTCAAGAAGTTTGTAATGGTCAGCAGCGCTCTTCAACTTCACAGCCATCTCGGCCATTTCCTTCTTGCTTCGGCAGTGAGCAGCCGGTTCAGCTTTCAGCTCTTTAGTTGCCTTTACGGTAGCCGCATCACTTTTCCTGGCTTGCTCCTTGGCTCGGGCGAGTTCCGCCCGAAGGTTCTCCATGGCGGCGGCACCATCTGCATCAAGCGCACATGTTGTAAGATACTGGCATCAAGCTCCTCTTACCAGGTGTCTCCGGAGAAATTACATACCTTGTGCCTCGTCAAGCCGCTTGTTGACAAGCGCGATGTCGGCATCTGCCACGTCAAGTTGCCGCTTTAGCTCGGCAAATTCATCAGTCCGGCTAGCCACCGGACACTTCGCCACCTACATGAGAAGGCAGCAAATTTATGACTGGGACTATGATCCTCCGTGTGCTGTCGTCTTCGACAACACACAGAGTCTCAGGGGCTACTATCTACACAGGGCGCATCTTATTTATGCGAAACTGTCAAAAGGTACATTACTTCGCGTACCTCAAAACCTGTCAGTAAACTCCTGACGGCCTCGTGCAACCCGCTCTCCGTGGATGAAATCCTTTCTATCACCGTACCCATCAACGTATGGTGCTCCTCTGATATAGACGCTCGCCTTAGCAGATCCTTCATTTCCTCCGACTGTGCACCGGGCGGTGCCGGACTCGTTCGATGGCCTTTTTCGAAGGCCGGACACGGAGGGCTTTGGGGGGACATATGACTGCCTTCCGGCCCTGCCTGATTCGGAGAAACCCTCCGCGACGATACGTCAGGGTCGCCTGCCTCATAAGGCGGTACGGCAGGGGGAGGCGTTCCGCTCTCCATCATCTCTGGAAGAAGATCCCCCGAAGATGAGCTCTGCTGAGAAGGGCTGAGATCCGAACTACAAGCTAAAATTTCGGTTATTTTGCTCAGAAATAAAACAGGGATTTCTCTCATTTTAAACCTCCCCTCTCTACTTACAGCTCGGTGGAGGGCTATTCCCTTGAGGGCATAGCACGGCCGAGGTATCCCCGGGCACAGGACCCTCTGGCGAAGATTTCTTCCCCCGCTTTGAGAACGTGGTCTCCGGGTCTTCAAAGGCGGTCCTCTTCTTCCCCTGAGTAGAGGAATTTTCGATTCCTCCTTTCCGGACAGCCTCCTTCGGGGAGGCAGCCACTTCCTTGTCCTCCCCTTCGCTTTCTTCCGAAGGCACGATCTCCAGCATCCTGGTTAACACGGGATCCGGCGAGGTCTCAGGAAGGGGAGTCGGACACCTGATTAACTTCGCCTTCGCTACCCACTCCTGTTTCAAAGACAACTCTTTTAAGGTTGATGTTGTGATAAATGAACGGATGGTGTGTCCGGGAACAAAGCTACTTACTTGAGTATCCGGACGATTGCAGCTCACTACTAGGAAAATGGCTATAGATGAAATGGACACTAATGGCGCACCACGTGTGTGGTGCACCATTAGAATATAGCAATGGCGCACCACATACAGGTACACCATTAGTAATATATTACTAATGGCGCACCTGGTGTGCGGTGCGCCATTAGAAGTTTTGAAAAAAAACAAAATTTGTTACTAATGGCGCACTGTGGGTGTGGTGCGCCATTACTAGTTGACATAGTAATGGCGCACCACACCCACGGTGCGCCATTAGAAGTTTTGAAAAAAAAGTAAAAAAAAATATAAAAAACTTGTTAGTAATGGCGCACCAGTGGACAGTGCGCCATTAATAGTTTTTAACTAGTAATGGCGCACTGTCCACTGGTGCGCCATTACTAAGTTTTTTTCAAAAAAAACAAAAAAAAATGCAAATTTTTTTATATTTTTTTTTTCAAAACTAGTAATGGCGCACCGTGGGTGTGGTGCGCCATTACTAGTTTAACTACTAATGTCGCACCACCCCACGGTGCGCCATTACTAGTTTGCCC
>NC_041382.1:300352411-300404927 GCF_002162155.2 Triticum dicoccoides | reverse complement strand
CTAGTTTGCCCGGCTTCCACCGAATGCACCCCCCCCCCCGGTGGACCGCCTTTTCAGTTTTAAAAAAAATAAAAAAAATGATAAAAATGTCAAAAAAATAAAAGAAAATAAGTTTTCCATGTGATATGTGGTCTAGTTGTTGGGAAAATTTACAAATATAAATTTCGACTTTATTTGCAAAATCTCTCTGGAAATTTGTAAAATGGGCATAACTTTTGCATACGAACTCGGATTAAAAAGTTTTATACTCCCTCCGTTTGGAATTACTTGTCATAGAAATGGATGTATCTAGAAGTATTTTAGTTCTAGATACATCCAATTCTGAGACAAGTAATTCCGAACGGAGGGAGTATATGAAAAATCATCTACTCGAAAAGTTACGGGGCTTCCAAGATCTAGAGGCAAAAAAATTCAAAAAAAAGGTTTTGAATTTTTTTTATAATTTTATTCAAAAAATGATACGTAATATGACCGGGAAGTTTGAAATATTTTTCAAAATTTCATCATAGTCATGAACATGAACAAAGTCCTAGACATCAACAAGGTATAATAGGATTGATATGCTAGATATATCAACAAGTGCCTGTGAAGTGAGCTGTTGCTGGGGTTGGATAGAACTCTAAAGTTAAGCGTGCTTGGGTTGTAGTAGTGTGAGGATGGGTGACCTTTCGGGAAGTTTGACTACGGAGTCTGATTTGAAAAATTCTAATGGCGTGATGCTAGTGCCGCACCAGTAGTGCGCCATTAGTAGCGAAAATAGGTGCGCCACTAGCAGCCCTTTTTCTAGTAGTGTCAGTCCTGCGTCCTCCGTAAAATCCGGACACACTACTTGTGGTCCGAAGAACAATTTGTACATCTCCACGGGCGTCATGCCAAGAAAATGTTGGAGAGCTCGCGGTCCCTCTGGGTTGAACTCCCACAGGCAGAGGGGGCGACGTATGCAGGGCAGAACTCGGTGAATTAGCATAACCCATGTCACCACGACCAGACTGATGTCCCTTTCTAGGAGATCTCAGATGCGGCCCTGCAATAGGGGCACGTCCTTTGCCGGCCCCCAGTCCAGCCCCTTATTGACCCATGACGCTAGTCGTGGCAGGGGACCCGAGCGGAAAGCAGGTGGCGCCATCCACTTGGTGCCCCTGGGAGCTATGATGTAAAACCACTCTTGTTGCCATAAGCTGAACTCCTCTTGAAAAGAGCCCTCGGGCCATGGAGCGTCAACATTCTTGCTTATAATAGCGCCTCCGCACTCCACGTGATGTCCCTTGATCATCTTCGGCTCTACTTTAAAGGTTTTAAGCCACAGTCCGAAGTGAGCGGTAACACGGAGGAAGGCTTCGCACACGACGATGAATGATGAGATATGGAGGATGGACTCCGGAGCTAAGTCGTGAAATTCCAGCCCATAATAAAACATGAGTGTCGGTGTCAAAAACGGCGGATCTCGGGTAGGGGGTCCCGAACTGTGCGTCTAGGCAGATGGTAACAGGAGACAAGGGACGCGATGTTTTTACCCAGGTTCGGGCCCTCTCGATGGAGGTAAAACCCTACTCCTGCTTGATTAATATTGATGATATGGGTAGTACAAGAGTAGATCTACCACGAGATCAAGGAGGCTAAACCCTAGAAGCTAGCCTATGGTATGATTGTTGTTCTTGGTCCTACGGACTAAACCCTCCGGTTTATATAGACACCGGAGGGGGTTAGGGTTACACAGAGTCGGTTACAATGGTAGGAGATCTACATATCTGTATCGCCAAGCTTGCCTTCCACGCCAAGGAAAGTCCCTTCCGGACACGGGACGAAGTCTTCAATCTTGTATCTTCATAGTCCAGGAGTCCGGCTGAAGGTATAGTCCGGCTATCCGGACACCCCCTAATCCAGGACTCCCTCAGTAGCCCCTGAACCAGGCTTCAATGACGATGAGTCCGGCGCGCAAGTTGTTTTCGGCATTGCAAGGCGGGTTCCTCCTCCAAGTACTTTGTAGAAGATTACGAACACAAGGATAGTGTCCGGCTCTGCAAAACAAGTCTCCACATATTGCCATAGAGAGAATAATATTTACACAAATCTAATCTGCTGATGTATTCCGTGGCGTGACATCACACCACGGCCAAGCTATTATTTGAATCGTTTTCACTTTCCCACCTCAGCGCGTTTAGCGAGGCGGTTACCTTGGCATGTCTTGTCGAAGCAGAGATCGTGTCCCCTTATTCCGGGATTCTCATCAATACGGGCGTGGGTAACCCAACCGCGCCATTGATTACGGCGCTTGGGAGATAAGCGAGTTTTATCAGGCTGGTGGGGACGCATAGCCGCATCCGCCCATATAAGGGGATAAGGATCCACCTTTTCACCTATGCCTTCTTCCTCCTTTGCCTATCCATCTTCCGCGCACTTGAGCTCCAGCGCCCAAGTCCACACTTCCCACCTCGACCTTCTCCAGCCATGTCCGGAGCGGGAGGCAAGTGGATGGTCTCCTCCGTCAAGGAGGGACACATAAAAAAGCTAAGGAAGGCCGGATACTTGTCTGACAACATCGCGCACCGGCTTCCCGAAGAGGGGCAGCTCATCCCCACCCCCGGGCCCCATGAGAGGGTGGTGTTCCTCCCCCATTTCCTCCGCGGACTGGGCTTTCCTCTCCACCCATTTGTCCGGGGGCTCATGTTCTACTATGTCCTGGATTTCCACGATCTGGCCCCGAACTTCATCCTCAACATCTCGGTGTTTATCGTCGTGTGCGAGGCTTTCCTCTGCATCCACCCCCATTTCGGCCTATGGCTCAAGGCTTCCAATGTCAAGCCGAAGGTGGTGCGCGGCAACCAGGCGGAGTGCGGAGGTGCCATGGCGGGCAAGATGCCCAACGTCCTATGGCTCGAGGGCTCCTTTGTGGAGACCCTAAAGGGGTGGCAATCGGGGTGGTTTTACATCACCGAGCCGCGCGATCCTGAATGGGTCGCAGCCCCTGAGTTCCGGTCCGGACCCCCCACGCGGCTCACGTCCTGGAAAGAGACGGGCCTGTCGTGGGGCTACAAAGGAGAGGTGACTGGACTGCAAACATGCATCCAAACCCTGGTGAATAAGTAGCTCAAGCTTGTCAATGTAGTCCAGGTTATGCTCATCCACCGGATCCTCCCGTGTCAACAACGGGCCTTAAACCTGTGGGAGTTCGACCCGGCGCAGCACCGAACTCTGAGCAGGCTCTTCAACACGACGTACGAAGATGCCTGGAGGGTGCTATTCAAGGGCGCCGAAGCTCCCGCATCCACTTCCGAGGATCGCGGATTCAGCACGCAGCATCACGCTAGTGCGGTAAGCTATCTTTACCTTTTACAGGGCATTAGTTTTTCATAGTTTGACTCCATGCGGGATCTAAGCTCCCTTACCTTTGACAGGATTGGCAGGTGAAGTCCGGACAGATCGACTGTCCGGCTCCTTTGCCCGAAGACCCGGCCAATGCTCGCTTGGCGAAGCTGCTGGTTCTGGCACCTTATGTGGTGCCGGAGAAGAAGGTCAAGAAGAAGGCCACGGGGACTCGAAAGAGTGCCCGGTGCCTGGAGGTGTCGGATTCATCATCCGACGAATCCGAGACGCGCTCCTCCCGTGAAGACGAGGAGGAAGAAGAAGAGACCTCTCCCCCTCCAGCGGGGGGAGGAAAGAAAAGGAAGGCCGCCCCGACCGGGGAGGCCGAAGGGTCCAAAAAGAGGAAGACCCCTCCTCCGGACTACTCCATCGACGCCGATGATGGCGAAGAGGAGTGGCCGCACAGGGCCAAGCGCCCGGCGAAATCGTAAGTATTCGGATACCAGAGTAATTCATAGCATTCCTTTATGGCACAGCCTTTCCTTATGTCGAATACGATTATGCAGTCCACCCAAGGCCGGGCTCGACGAGTCGTCGAGCGGCTCCCTGAATTCGTCAGATGTGAATTCACTTCCGACGGCTACCTCCCCCCGCCCCATGGACGACGCCGAAGTGTTGTCACAACAGGTTCTGAGTCGGGAGGAGGTGGTCCTGGAGGCGCCGCAAGGCGACTTCCCGGATTCCAGGAGTAAAGGGGACAAAACCCCCCAGGGCTCCAAGTCCGGCTTTGAGCCGGACACCGCGCCGGAATCCTCAACGATTCTGGACTGCGGCAGGCGACCTCCTTCTAAGAGGAGCAAGCCTACTGAGCCGGCGGCCCCCGTCCAACCGGAGGCGCCGGACAATCTGCTGGAGGTACTTAAGGGCGCCTCCATCGACGAGGAGCACCACACTATTATGAGTGCGGTGATCCAGAAGGTTCAGTCCGCCAAGAGCGGACTGACTGAAGCTTGGGCCAGCCTTCTAACAGGCTTTGAGGTAAGTAAAAAATATGTAAGAATATTACCGCATAGACAGTAGCCCCTGATGCTCTGTTTGGCGTTCGGAAAGAAAAGCCGAATAGAGGATCTAATAAAATTCATAGGTGTCTAACAAAAAATGAGTCAATATGCGTATGCAGGCTTCGCTGCTAACGTCCGCTGCACTGACTGCGGAGGTGGAGACGCTGAAGCGGGACCTCGAGCGGTCCGAGCAAGAGCTTGACCTTGCCAAGCGGCAGCTCGAGGAGAAGGAAGGTAAGGAGTACCTTATTAAAAAGTATAAAAAATGTGCAATTGCAAAAAATGACAGGATTTAACGTGGCTATTATAGGAGCCACGACTGAGGTGGCGACCCTTAAGCAAGCGCTGTCCGAGGCCGAGAAGAGGGAGGCCACGGAGCGCACCGAGCGGGACAAGTATGAGGCGTAGGTTGGCGAGGTGCGGCAAGAGCTCCAGGCTCTCATGAAAAAACATGAGAGTTTGGAGCTTGACTCGAAGACGTGAGCGTCCAAGCTCGCGGCGACCATTGAAAATGCCCAGTCTGCCAATGCTGAAGCCCAGAAGGCCATTCAGGAGGTGGACGTGATGAAGAAGATAGCGGTGGGTAAGGCTTTCTTTATGCAAAGCAAGCATGTGAAAGTCAATTACTTGTTACTTACCCGAATCCGGAGCTCTCCAGGAGCATTCGCAGATTTGCCTCGTAGCGTGTCCGATGCCGCCGCATTCTACCGAACCGAGGAGGGCAGCTCGATGGAGAAAGTGTTCTGGTCTCAGTATGCTGAGGCCGGACACCCTGTGCCCCTGAGCGACCAGCTGAAGCAACTGGTCGAGCTCCACAAGGTGGCCGAACAAGCCATGAAGGGCCTCATAGTTTGGCTGTGGCCTAGAGAGGCTCTGCCTGGGAGCTACTTCGGGCTGGTGCGGCGGCTGGTGGAGGCCTGTCCAAGGCTCGAAGTCATCAAGTGCTCCGTCTGCATCGAGGGTGCCCGTAGGGCCCTTGCCCGTGCTAAGGTGCACTGGGGCAGGTTGGATGCTGAGAAGGTTGTGAAGGACGGGCCACTGCCAGGGAAAGAGCATCGCAAGCCCGAGATGTATTATGAGGGTGTTCTGAAGGGTGCCCGCCTTATGGCGGATCAATGTTCCAGGGATGTAATTTTTGAGTAAACTCGCTCGTTTTGTCCTGTGCGCTGAAAACTTGTTCATAGGCGCTAAGCAATGCTTTTTGAATTTAAAATATTACCTTCTGTGCGGCTGTTTATCAAATTTGAGAGATGGCGAGTCGTCGGCTTCTGCCCCCATGCCACTAGTGCTGGGGTGTTCGGGATAACCTGAGCGCTCTTGTTCCCATTTTTGGGTCCTTCGAGGGAGGCGCTCAGCACAACGAACAAGGCAATCGGACTATAATGCTTGAACACTCTCACTTAGCCATAAATTCTATAATTTTAAATTTCGGCGAAGCCCCTAGTATTCGGAAGACTGAGTTCGGGGCGCTATCCACGCCTAGGCCGGACAAGGCCGACTCCTCGCTCTAAGCAGCATAAGTCTTTAAGGACTCGAAAAACCTCTCGAACAGCGACCAGTCTCTCGCTTTATCATGACAGTCAGTTTTAGCTTTCTCTACTGAGGTGCTCAGCCCAGCTCAACTGGGGCACAATCGTAGTAGTTCTCCTAGTGCTACCTTAGCCGATATAGTGGAACGTAAGGCACCAAAACATAGGAGCCGGGCAAACCCAACTATTGACCCAAGACATGATTCGGAGCCAATGCATATAATGCTATAAGTTCGGGGTGCCACACTTGTGAAAGTGTTCGGACTTCTCACACCATATTGAGGGGTACTTAAGCCCCTAGCATATTAGCCGTACCAGAGTGTACGGGTGCAACATGTCATTAATGAACATATATGAAAGAGATTAATGCAATAATAGACGAATGCTATGCATTGTTTATTTAAAAGGGCTGCGATCAAAGCAGAACGATACAAATAGTGCGAAAAGCGAAAGGCGGGACTATTTAACATGTCCTTTCCAGGGGAAGGCGGCGGAATGGTATGCGAAACAGGTATATTGCTCGTTATAGAGACCACCTGGGAGTTCCATGATGCGGCGTAACTTCTTGCTTCCCTGGTTCTTGCATCGTTTGTGCGGCAATTGTGCTGCCGATTAGGCCTTCCAAAGAATGGAGTCCTGAAAGTAAGAGAAAATCAAAAATTCGGCAGCCCCTAGTGCGGTTTAAGCTGTGTTTTGGGCGTGCCGTCATAGTGCCCCTCTCCGTGTGCCCATGGTATTTCCAGAGCGTAGTTATGTACGCGAAGCACTGGTTTCGCGATTTCGCGAGGGCTGGGGTTGGGGCCGCATTGCTATGCTTGCTCGGAACGTGCCAGACGGTCTTGTTGTAGGTTACTCCGGGCGCGCTTGAAGGTGTCCGGACGTTTAGTAGCCGGACTGGAAAATTGCCTTGAACTTTGGGGTGACTGGCTCCATCGCGTATACGTCCCTTAACACGCGCTTCCGCTCCCTTTTGGGGATGTGGGTTGCGTATATCATGTTCACCGTCCACACTTGTGGGGGAAAACCCTTCTATCCACTGTTGTTCGGTGGCCGGGGCTCCTCCTCGTCATTGCTATGCGGCCCCTTGTCTCTATTTTCGGCATTTAACTTGCCTTCTTGCTTGAACGCCCAACAATCCTTGTTGGTGTGATTGGCTGGCTTTTCGGGGGTGCCATGTATCTGGCACAAGCGGTCGAGTATGCGGTCCAAACTGGACGGGCCCTGAGTATTTCTTTTGAATGGCTTTTTCCGCTGACCGGATTTATAGCCCCTGAATCCGGCATTAACTGTCGTATCCTCAGAATTGTCGCCGTTAATGCGGCGCTTTTGCTTGTTGCAACGTGACATTCCATTGTTGTCCTTGGTATCCGAATTACCAGGGTTCTTGGTCAAGTTATTGCTACGAGCTAGCCAGCTGTCTTCTCCCGCGCAAAAGCGGGTCATAAGCGTCGTGAGTGCTGCCATAGATTTCGGCTTTTCCTGTCCAAGGTGCCGGGCAAGCCACTCATCACGGATGTTATGCTTGAAGGCTGCTAGCGCCTCTGCGTCCGGACAGTCGACGATTTGATTTTTCTTTGTTAGGAACCGTGTCCAGAATTGCCTGGCCGACTCCTCTGACTGCTGAATTATGTGGCTTAGGTCATCGGCGTCTGGTGGTCACACATACGTGCCTGGAAGTTGTCGAGGAATGCGGCTTCCAGGTCCTCCCAACAACCAATTGATTCTGCTGGCAAGCTGTTAAGCCAATGCCGAGCTGGTCCTTTAAGTTTGAGTGGGAGGTATTTGATGGCGTGTAGATCATCACCGCGGGCCATGTGTATGTGAAGGAGATAATCCTCGATCCATACCGCAGGGTCTGTCGTGCCATCGTATGATTCAATGTTTACGGGTTTTAAACCCTCGGGGATTTGATGATCCATTACTTCATCTGTGAAGCATAGTGGGTGTGCGGCGCCTCTGTATTGGGCTATATCCCGACGTAGCTCAAATGAGCTTTGTCTATTGTGTTCGGCCCGGCCGGATTTACTATATCCAGCGTGACGATTGTCGTCCCGTGCCGTGGGGCGCCCGCACGATCCGTAGATCGATCTTGTTTGCCTTGCCTTGTCCTCCAATCTATCTCGCAGGTCTGGCGCATTTTCCCGTGCCATGGTAGTTTTTGAACAGCGCCGGGGTGCGGCTTGAGTGGAGGCCCGAGAGGCCTCTCTGTTGCGGCCGCGAGGTGGCCGGTCGGCCGCATCATGCGCTGGTGATGTAGGTTTAGGTGCTTCCTCCTCCAATCGGGGTAGTAACCTGTGCTTTGTGTAGCTCTTGGAGGGGCGTTCGAGTTCATACTCTTCGACCGCAAGGACTTCAGTCCATCTGTCAGCTAGCAAATCTTGATCAGCTCTAAGTTGTTGCTGTTTTTTCTTGAGGCTGCTCGGCGTGGCCATAAGCCTGCGTTTGAAATGCTCTTGTTCGACGGGATCCTCCGGTACGACGAATTCATCGTCGTCGAGGCTTGCCTCGTCTCTGGAGGGAGGCATATAATTATCGTTCTCGACCTCTCTGTTTGTCGCTCTCTAATGAGGGCTGGCTTCTCCATCCTCCTATGTTGAATCTTGCTGGAGGGGGTTTTCTTCGGCACTGTCCGGAGTGTTATTATCTCCTGTGCCAGAATCACCGTTTTTGCTGTTGCGGGATTTGGAGCGGCGCCGCTGGCACCGGTGCTTAGGCTGTTTCTTGGAGGGGTCATCCTCTACTGTTCCATCGCCATCTCCTTATTTCGGGGTGTCCACCATGTATATGTCATACGACGAGGTGGCTTTCTAGTGCCCTATAGGCGCTGGTTCTTGATCGTCTTCCGCATCGGCGTCCATACCGTCGATGTCTTCGGAGTCGAAGTCGAGCATGTCGGTTAAGTCATCGACAGTGGCTACAAAGTGGGTGGTGGGTGGGATTTGAATTTCTTCATCATCCGTATCCCAACCGGGCTGGCCATAATCCAGCCAGGGCTCTCCTGATAAAGTGAGAGACTTTAGTGAGTTCAGAATATCACCGAAGGGCGAGTACTGAAAGATGTCCGTGGCGGTGAACTCCATAATCGGCGCCCAATCGGATTCGATCGGCAGGGGCGCGGAGGGCTCGGAGTCCGGGGTGGAGTCCGGCGCCTTGGAGTCACGAGCTTCGTAGGGGACAAAGCTGGTGTTCGGCTCGATCGCCGTAGAGATTGCAGCCCCCAAGGCGGTGTCCAACCACCCATCCTCGATCGGCGCAGCTGGCTCTGAATTAAGGGTCGGAGCCGATGCGGGTGCGGCCTCCAGGGCACTGTTCGGCGGCAGAGCTAGATCATGCCCATCGTGATAGTGCGGCGCGCCCGGCTATGGCTCGAATCCGTCGAAGATCAAATCTCCGTGGATATCAGCCGTATAGTTCAAGCTTCCAAATCTGACCTGATGGCCAGGGGCGTAGCTTTCGATCTGCTCTAGATGGCCAAGCGAATTGGCCCGCAGTGCGAAGCCGTCGAAGATGAAGATCTGTCCGGGGAGAAAAAGTCTCGCCCAGGACTGCATCACTGTTGATGATCGGAGGAGCCATCGGGCCTAAAAGTGACGACACAGAGGAACTCTCAATGAAAGCACCAATGTCGGTGTCAAAACCGGCGGATCTCGGGTAGGGGGTCCCGAACTGTGCGTCTAGGCGGATGGTAACAGGAGACAAGGGACGCGTTGTTTTTACCCAGGTTCGGGCCCTCTCGATGGAGGTAAAACCCTACTCCTGCTTGATTAATATTGATGATATGGGTAGTACAAGAGTAGATCTATCACGAGATCAAGGAGGCTAAACCCTAGAAGCTAGCCTATGGTATGATTGTTGTTCTTGGTACTACGGACTAAACCCTCCGGTTTATATAGACACCGGAGGGGGTTAGGGTTACATAGAGTCCGTTACAATGGTAGGAGATCTACATATCCGTATCGCCAAGCTTGCCTTCCACGCCAAGGAAAGTCCCTTCCGGACACGGGACGAAGTCTTCAATCTTGTATCTTCATAGTCCAGGAGTCCGACTGAAGGTATAGTCCAGCTATCCGGACACCCCCTAATACAGGAATCCCTCAATGAGCCCCCTCACGTAGGGATCTGTCGCGAAGCCTAGCCCTCGAAGGAAGTGAGACATGAACACCACGCTCTCACCAGGCTTGGGAGTGGGAATGACCTGCCCTGGAGCAGGCAGCCTATGTGAGATTTCGCCGGTCAAGAACCTGCCTTCTCTCAGCTTTAGCACGTCCTCCTCCGTAACGGAGGAAGGCATGCATCGCCCTCGAAGGTCGGAGCGGACATCGTCGAAGGTCCGAAGCGCCTAAAAACTAGGGCCTTGGGTGTTGGAACTCAAGACAAGAGGTGGATTCGATTGAGATTGAAAAAAGGAGTAAGGCCTTGGTCTCTTCATAAGAGGTTGAATACCAAGAGTCCTCCCCGTGACCGTTTTGGACTCACCATTGATCGAGAGGATATACCAACGGGCACGACTGGGTTACCCACGCCCGTATTCATGAGGATCCCGTAAATTAAGGGAACACGATCTCTGCTTCGACAAGACGTGCCAAGGAAACCGCCTCGCGAAGTGCGCTAAGGTGGGATAACAAAAATGATTCGAATAAAGGCTTGTCCGTGGTGTGATGTCACGCTACGGAATACGTCAGCAGATTAGATTTGTGTAAATACTATTCTCTCTATGGCAGTATGTGGAACTTATTTTGCAGAGCCAGACACTATCCTTGTCTTCAAAATCTTCTATGAAGTATTCGGAGGAGGAACCCTCCTTGCAATGCCGAAGACAATCTGCGCGCCGGACTCGTCGTCATTGAAGCCTGGTTCAGGGGCTACTGAGAGAGTCCTGGATTAGGGGGTGTCCGGATAGCCGGACTATAACCTTTGGCCGGACTCTCGGACTATGAAGATACAAGATTGAAGACTTCGTCCCGTGTCCGGATGGGACTTTCCTTGGCGTGGAAGGCAAGCTTGGCAATACGGATATGTAGATCTCCTCCCATTGTAACCGACTCTGTGTAACCCTAGCCCTCTCTGGTGTCTATATAAACTAGAGGGTTTTTGTCCATAGGACGAACAACAATCATACCATAGGCTAGCTTCTAGGGTTTAGCCTCCTTGATCTCGTGGTAGATCTACTCTTGTACTACCCATATCATCAATATTAATCAAGCAGGAGTAGGGTTTTACCTCCATCGAGAGGACCCGAACCTGGGTAAAAACATTGTGTCTGTTGTCTCCTGTTACCATCCGCCTAGACGCACAGTTCGGGACCCCTTACCCGAGATCCGCCGATTTTGACACCGACACCCTTGTTAAGTTCCGAGTCCGCTCAACAGCTCAAAGCGGCCGTGTTGAAAGTGGCGGGGTAGCCTTCCGCACCTGGCAACGGTCCCAACTCTGACTCGAGTCAAGCTCGACAGTTTGGGCGATCGCGCTAAGGGCGGCAAGGTGGTTAGCCCGGCAGCAAGCACGCCCGGCAGGCCAATGGGGATTCATCCCCACGACGCCGCCTTGGGTTTACGTGTTGGCGAACCTACCCAGTAGTGTAGGGAGGACATACAAAGGAAAACCGAACAGGAAAATAACATGCATAATAATAAAATGTGTTGCAGAGTTATGTTACATCAAATTGTTGATGCGGTTCTAACTAGAGATAGCAATTGTCTTGGTTGTGAACCTGCAGCGGCGATAAGAAAAAGGAATGCCTAATCCCAGCGCTGGCCCTCCACCCTCTGAATTCCGCCGACTCGGTTGTTGATGGGCTTAGTGCGCTCCCTGAGCGGCGCAAGGTCGGTCCCCTCTGGCAAGCTCTCTAGTGCGGCGTCGAAGTAGAGGTCGGGCTACCAATGCGCCACCTTGGTGAGAACCTTGGTCATGGCACCCTGGGAAAACCTCTGGGACTTGTCGGTCAGTGAGGCCGCCCGGTTGGCGCGGAGCCGCTCCAGAGCGCCGACGACCTTCTCAAAGAACATGGTCAAGGTGCAATTGGCGCTCACGCTCCGCTCCGGGACATACCTCACGTCCAGCATCCCCATGATGGCCAGCTGTGCGGCAACCTGGTTGGCGACAGTGGCGAGGCGGTCGAGCCAACGGTTCTCGCCCGCCACGTGATCCGCGAAGTTGAGGCCCTCGTTCTTCCGCAACAGCTTCTCAGCCTCTAGCTCCTTGGCCAGGGTCCCCTCTCGGGTTGTGGCCTCCGATAGCACCTTCTCGAGACCCTCCAGCTTCAGCTTGAGGTCTTTGATGGAGTTGTTGGCCTCGGAGAGCTCCCCAGCCTTACTGATGACCGCGCCATGCGCCTCTGTCAGGGCACTGTTGAGTGTGTCCTTCTCCTAGGACGGCTTCAGGGCCTGCTCCTTCAGCGGGTCGCGCTCTGCCTCCAGCTCCTCCACCTTGCCGGCGTGAACCTGGCCCTGGGCATTGAGCGCCTCTTCGTGCATCTGCTCCAGCTCACTGGTCCGCTGCAAGACAAGCTTCTCCACCTCTGCATCTTTGCCGCGAAGCATGGCGGCAAGCTTCTCCTCACGTGAAGTGAGGTCCTCCTCCTAGGAGTTCAGCGCGGCCTCGCACTGGGTCCGAGCGGCTTCGACGGCCGCGGCCAAGTTCTTCGCCGCCTCCTGAGCTTTCTCGACGTCGGCGAGCTTCATGGTGAGCTCCACGTCGCGCTTGGCTTGCTCACCCTGGGCCGCCTTGAGCTCCTTGTGGGCCTCGCGGAACCAGTTCTGCGCCTCGGCAACGCGCTTCTGGAGGTCCGCCTCCACCTTCTCCACCACCGCCATCCTGGACTTAGCATTGTCCAGGCGGGCGCGGTGGAGCGCCTGGAGCTTCCGGAAGCTGGCGCCCATGGCGTGGAGGAGCCGCTCTTCCTGCGAACCGTGGCCGCCAACGATCGGCTCGCCGACGACTTCAAGCCCGGCAGTGGCAAGCACCTTGTCGTCGAACACCTCTCCCTCAACGGCTGTCCTGGTGCTCGACGCGCCTGGAAGGTGGACGAACAAGTCGTCACTCACCCTCAGGTACTTGCCGGAGCCGGAAGCAGCTGAGGAGGAAGGCTGGTCACCAGCCTCCTCCTCCTCCTCGGTAGCGGCCCCGCCGGCTTCCCCGGCAGGCCCCTTGCCGGCCTCCTCAGCGGCAGCCTTATCGGCCTCCCCGGTAAGCCCCTCGGTGGCGTCCTCGGCAGCGTCCTTGGCGGCCTCCTCGGTGGCGTCTTCTCGGCATCTGCCTCGGCGGCCTTGGCGACGCCCTCGATGATGACGTCCACGTCCTCTGGGTTCACCGAGGAGGAATCTGGGCACCGAAGAAGGGGGTGAGGCAAGGCCAGGACCAAAAGCTAGAAGGGGAAAGAACAGGGACGAACGGCGGATGGCTTACCCGTGCCAGTACCCGGCTGGGAAACGGAAGTTCCCTCCCCGCCAACATTTGGCGTCGAGGCAAAGCCGCCGGCACCCAAGTTCTCCTCCTCCTCCTCCATGTGCATGGGCCCGATGCCTGGCGCCCTTGCCGAGGACGCCGCTCGGGGCGGCGTGGTCGATGGGGGCGGCGTGTTGGGAGCGGCCCTCTGTGGCTCCTCCTGCTGCTGCTCTCCTCCTGCATGCCTGGCAGGGTCAGCGCCAAAGTGTCGTGCCCCTAACACATGTCGACGAGGGAAGAGTGATGAACTTACGTTGGAGGCTGTGTCGGGGGCTGCTGTCCGGGCTGCTCAACACCACCAGAGGCGCCCTTGAAGTACCAGTCGGGGGCTGGCCACCCACCGAGACCTTGGTCCTCTTCGCTCTTTGGGCCAGTGTCTCCCCGTCCCTACAAAGATGAAAACAAATCAAGGCAAGCAACACAGATTGAGGAGGCAGAGATAACAAAAGGAACCTGATACTTACTCGTCGTCCGCCTCCTCCTCTGTTGTCTTCCTCTTCCTCCTCGGGCTGAGGGATCCATAATCAAAAGTAACCTCCGTATCAACATTCGACGGAGGAGGAGAAGGAGGTGGTGTCTGGACACGCGCGGACGAAGAAGGGGCGGCTGTCTTCTTCTTCACCGCGGCCTTCGCCGGCTTCTTTGCCGCCGCGGCCCTCGTGTGGCGCCCGGGCCCCTCCAAGGTCAGCTTTGGCCGCGCAGCCCTGCCGGGCCGGACCGGCTCGCCGGAACTGGCCCGCCGCAGGACCTGCCCCCTCCCCGTAGGCGGCATCGGGTCTGCGGTCTCAGCCTCCTCCGACGACGACTCGTCGGTTACATCTTCAACCAAAGGAGCCTCGGTGCCGGCGCTGTTGGCTCCCCCGGCGGCCACCGCCCACCGGGCGAGCTCCTCCTCCTCCACGACCGTCGCAGCCTTGTCCTCCACACCGCCAGCGTTGCCGGCCTTCCTGGCAAGTTGTGCCTCCCTCGCCCTTGTGGCGATGTAGTCCAGCTCCGCTTGGGTGGTGTCCTGGACAACCAGCTGCTCGGCGTCAGCGTTGACATACACCTCATGCAGGGTGTCAAAGAACTGTTGCACTTCAGCGTCCTCCGGCTCCTTCCATCTCGGGACAGGGCCGTGCGTGTTGCAGTCCGGCATCATGACGACGATCTCGGACCGACACGATTTGTTGCACAACGGGACCACCCCCGTCAGCATCTTGAACAGAGGCCCCTTGAGGACCTTGTCGGCCTTCGCAGCGGACCTCACAACCTTGCCGGTCTGCTCGACCTCGCCGTCGCGGCCCACGTCGAGCTGGAAGATCCGCTGGCAGAAATGGGCGTGCGCCATCACTATGAAGTTGTGGTCGAGGCCGGGGCGGAGCCGCATGATGTCGGCGGGGTTCGTGAAGAGGCAGGCCGGCCTCCCCTTGTTATGCAGAGGAGCAATCCGGCGACGGATGAAGTCCGCCCCAATCATCTCAAGGGTGAGCCCGGACTGGGTAAGCCGGAGAATCCTGGTGGTGGCCACCGTGAGCTTTCCGTCCTCGGCGTCGACGTCGCTCCAATCGCTTCCGCGAACCGGCAGCGCCCGGCGAACTCTGCAGAATGCCGGCGGGTCTTTCTCTTCGATCCAGCACCACCGGCCCCTCCATTCTTCCCACCTTTCCTTCATGGCGCCGTTTGGGTACGCTCCCTTGGATTTCGGAATCCAGGCGATCCACCCCGAGATGGCGCCTCCCGTCTGGATCCGAGGGAAGAAGTAATGGTGGAAGAGCGTCGTGTTGGGGTGCACCCCGACAAAGCCTTCACAGAGGTGTGCAAAAAGGGCCATGCACGCCACCGCATTTGGAGTAAAATCCAGGACGCAAAAGCCGAAGGTGTGCATGATGTCGCTGAAGAAGTCGGAGAAGGGAGGGCAGAACCCACAATAAAAATAATCAACAAAGAAGGGGTACCGATTTGGGGCAGCCTCGGGGCAGTTGGCGGGCATGACACGCGTGGCCGAATGCCCCGAATTCTCTCCCCCAGTCTTCACTCCCCACAAGGGCCTGAAGGAGTCTCGAAGCTCGAACACATCGACCGTCGAGGGGAAGAAGGCAGACTGCATCCGCTGCACCGCCAGCGCACTTTCCGGCGGCTCCGCGGCTCCGGCATCCTTGGCCACTCCCTTGCCCTTGGTGGATTTTGGCGCCATGACGGCTGGGGGAGGAGGGCAGGACGGAGGGCGGCGGAGGCACAATGGCGGCAAGCAGGGATGAAGCTTGGAGAAGAAGAGGGAAGCAGGCGGAGGTCTCCGAGATTGGGGTTGTGTGGAGGGTAAAAGGAACAGTGCGCCCGCGGTTATCCCTTTTTATGGGGAACCGCGGGGCGCGCTGCCCATTTACTATGATATGACGCATGCATGTGAAAACCGCCCCACGCATGCCACCCACGTCATGCACACCCCTCCACGCTGTGCCACGCACGCGGGTCGTGGGAGGCGGAGCACGCGAAGAATCTTACGACGGTAAAAACCGCCCCACCTACCCGTGCACCATTTTGGGCCTGGCCCAACAACGTGTCGCGCTTATGTGTGGCCCAGGCCCGGGGGCTCCTGTCGGTGTACAAAAATAGGGGCGCATTTTTGTACCCCTTTTCCTGTGCACGGGCAGTCAGAGCCGCGCCCACAGCCACACCAAGCAGAACGAGGGAGGTGATCCTAGGTAAGATCAAAGCCCAAGACAATCAAAGCAATGCCAAGGCCAAGACCACAAAGAGCAGAGGGACGTAGCAGGTTCCCCCGGCAAGACCCTTGCCGGGCGGCCTCAGCGGCCCCGGCAAGACCCTTGCCGGGACAGCTCGCCCCGCACCAACACAGCGAGCCACCCTTGAGCCCACGGCCCCCAGCGCCATCATCAGCGTGGGGCCAGGGCTCGGGAAGGCACCTCTATGGTGGCATGCAGATCTTTGTGAATACATATTCAAGATCAGATGAGGATTAGAAGACGACGATTCTCGGCAAGATCCTTGCCGAGGAAGGCCACCAGACCCCCGGCAAGATCCTTGCCGGGGACGACAGCACGCCACGGCAAGACCCTTGCCGGGCCACCCGGTAAGGCCCTCGCCAAAGACGCCGGCGAGGCCACCGCCAAGCCCACGTCAACCAAGCTTCCGCCGCCGTTCACATGCAGCTGCCAGCCCAACCAGCTGGGCGGGCACCTGCGTGGCAACATGTAGCTCCCAGGCAACTCATCAAGCGCCTGCGCGGCGGCATGCAAATCTTCGTGAAGGCTCCACCACCGCGCCAACTCAACTGCCTGCCTGCCTACATGGCACCGCACGCATCCCTGGCTGATGCGCGTGTCGAAGCGAGGAGCAGCGACGGACTGGACGGGCCTCGCCCCCGTCCCCGATAAAGCAAGAGGACACCTAAGCGATGCATTAAATGCACCTTGTCCTGTAATACGAGGGATAACCTCGTGCCACTGTAGACCTTTCCACCTCTTGTGTGCCACTGTGGCAACCCCTTTTTCCTATAAAAGGAGGCCTGAGGCGACCAGGAGAAGGATCCGGCTCTTTCGAACCACACGCTGACCACAGCTAGTTCGAGAGCTCAAGAACTCTCAGAAATACACCCACCAAAGCAGGACTAGGGTTTTACGCATTCTCACGGCCCGAACCTGGGTAAACAATCCTTGTGCTATCTACTAGCCCTGCTCTCCTCGCAACCCTGTGCCCCGGCAACCATAGTAGGGATTCTTGTGATCCCATAGGTGTCGTTCCACACCGACAAAATTGAACGCCGAAAACAAGGACAAGGGGCAGCATAGCGATGACAAGGAGGAGCCCTGGCCGCCGAACACGGGAGGACAGAAGAGGTTCCCCCCACAAGTGAAAACGGTGAACATGATATACGCAACCCACATTCCCAAGAGGGAACGGAAGTGTGCACAAAGGAACGTCTATGCGATGGAGCCAGTCGCCCCAAAGTTCAACCCATGGTCCTCTTGTCCGATCACCTTCGATCGTAGGGACCACCCCACTAGTATCCGACATGGTGGATCTGTCGCATTGGTCCTTGACCCCATCATCAACGGATTTCACCTCACTCGAGTCCTTATGGACGGCGGCAGCAGCCTGAACCTGCTCTATCATGATACAGTGCACAAAATGGGTATAGACCCCTCGAGGATCAAACCCTCTAAAACCACCTTTAAAGGTGTCATCCCAGGTGTAGAGGCCCATTGCATGGGCTCAATCACACTAGAAGTGGTCTTCGGATCTCCGGACAACTTCCGAAGCGAGGAGTTAATCTTCGACATTGTCACGTTCCGCAGTGGCTATCATGCACTGCTCGGGCGAACCGCATTTGCCAGATTCAATGCGGTACCGCATTATGCATACCTCAAGCTCAAAATGTCAGGACCTCGTGGGGTTATAACAGTCAATGGAAACACAGAACGCTGACTCCGCACGGAGGAACACACTGCAGCCCTCGCAGCTAAGGTACAAAGCAGCCTTTTAAGGCAAATCACCAATTCGGTGATAAAGCCCCCGGATACCGTCAAGCGAGTCCGGAGTAACCTGCAACAGGATCGCCTGGCCCGTTCAGAGCTCGCCTAGCAATTCGGCACCCGTCCTAGTCCTAGTCAAGCAACGAAATCCGTGTCGCGCGTACATAATTTCGCGTGTCAAAATACGGCACGTCGCGACCATGCTCCTGCTCCCGCGTGTCAAGACCCCGCTGCTCCCAGCTGCAGCGCATGGGGACCTACAAGACCAAGCTCTCCATCAGCCAAGGCCTCCCGTGGCCACAGCGGGCTGCCGTGCCTTCACCACCGAGCTACGCAGCGTCGCGTGGCCCGGCATGTTCAAGCCAGATCTGCATCCTCATTACGACGGCACGGCCGACCCCGCGGAGTTCCTCCAGCTCTATGAGCTGGGCATCGAAGCTGCCAACGGAGACGAGAAGGTCATGGCGAACTGGTTTCCCATGGCGCTCAAGGATGGGGCCCACACCTGGCTCCTGAATCTGGCTCTAGGCACGATCTCCTCCTGGGACCAGATGCGCACCCGCTTCATCGCCAACTTCCAAGGTACTCGCGACCGGCCACCCGCCGTGAGTGACATGCGCCGCATCAAGCAACAACCCGGAGAGACCCTGCAAAAGTATATGCAGCACTTCAACAACGCACGCCTCAAGATTTTGATGAGGACATCAATACCATTGTTACACCCACGGCCCCTACTATTACATATACTGGACCAATTACTAGAGCTCGTGCACGCCAATTAAATTACCATGTACTTTCGTTTCTTGGTAATGATTCTAATGTTCATGAGATTATGATGCTGCCTAAATTGGATACATTTGTTTTGCTTACAAATGAAGGGCCTAGCTTGGAGAAGGATGAACATTGGAGCAAGAACACGCATGGAGTTGATGGCATGCGCAAGGGGATCAAGAACGGAGTTATAAGTGATGATTTCAGGACTTTGAAGCCGTCATAAGGAGTGCATGAAGCCTTGGACGAAATATACAAGATGCCACTTCATAATATTCGTCCATAGGCTATTCTAGGTGTTGCGTCACCTTATTAATGGGCCAGGCCCATGTAATTTCGAAATACTTAAGTATAGGCTATTTTTAGAGTCCGTATGTGTGGGGAAACAAGAGTTAGGGTTGGTTTCGGACCTTTTGTTTAGATTAAAAGTTCGCCATAGCTGCAACTTCGCGTACTTCGTTTGTGTCCAACGACCAGACCAAGACGTCACAGAACCCCACCTTGATCAATAAAGCTTTCATCTTATATTCGCAATATCCCGATTGCAATCTCAGTGATAGAGGCGGGGTGTCCCGATCTTTCAATGAGATGATAACTATCGATTTGGTGAAGATGACTTTGACGATCCGACTACAAACATGCACGACGTTGCGCCTTAGCAATCGCTAAACCAACTCCGAGAGGTTATTGACCACGCCGAAGCACAATCAACCTGACCACGAAGGTCTATTCCTGCAAGCAATCGAAGAACAAGCAAGAATATGATAAAGCAATCTGATTATTGCGAATATATATGAAGTATTGATAAAGGTGGGGATCCGGAAGCGGTCTTGGTCTGGTCGTTGGACACAAACGAAGTACACGAAGTTGCAATGGCTAACTTTTAACTAAACAAATCCCAAGGAAAAAGCTACTAGATGGATCTACTTATATAGGAGCAAGGGGTGGCGGCCAAGGAGGTGGGAGGACGTCCCAAGGCAGCCTAAAACTAACCCTAGGTCGTACAAGGCTCATGGGACCAAGTGGAGGTGATGCAACATCTTTGGGCTTGTAATTTGACTTGGATTCTGCTGCAATGTCAGATTGTTTCGTCCGTAACTCAACGCTCCGGACGAATTTGAAGGTGAATCCAATTGGGTTGGAAAGATCACGAAACCTAGTTTCCAACAAAAAAATAATCACCCAATTCGGAGTCCGTATGAAAAAGTTGTTGGCGTTTTGAGTCAGGTATGTCTGTGCAGTCCGAATCTGAATCCAGAACGTGAGACACTTGGACTCTATCTTCTCTTGGCCCAAAAGTGACGTGAGAGGACTTTTTGAACACAACCTAAACTTCTCCTTTTCCCTTGTCTTTATATGTGGATTGTACAAATGTCCCATACACCTGCAATTAGACAAAACACAAAAGTGTGTGAAGTATTTTTGTTCTGGATAACATAAATAGATTATTGAATAGTTTGCATTAGAAATCACCTGACAAATATGCATGTATGCAATATTTTTGGTCGTATCCAAGGTAGTCATGTCCTCATCATCCTCCCCTTTTTGAAAACAAAGCCGTCCTCGGCATTGCTTAATCTGAAATGTGGCTAACAAAAGAGACAAGGTGTACATGTTGTATATGTATATGTCATCCATTTTAACTTCCCTTGATTTTTGCACATATGTCACATGTATACATGAGTAACTTTCATTGTTCATAAAATCTAAAGCCAAAAAATTATCACAAGAAGTAGAAGGCATGAAAATATTGGAACTCAGTTTGCACATATAAGTGAAGCTTTTATTCTCTTGAAAAGATTGTCAATGTTCATTATTAAACCATCCTAACTTCGATGAATAAACCTTACTTGCATCAAATTTACATGCTACAACATGCTTAAATAAGCAAACATGCAATAAGTCATTGGACACAGAATCATCATCAAGATTAGAGGTCATATCAAAATGATTAAACATTGGTTCTTTTGCATCAACAGTTAATTCAATGGGTGCACTCAAAATTGTTGATATTTCAGTTGTTTGATCACATGACGTATTCATGACAGTAAAAAGAGTCTCTAAAATAGGTGGTGTGCTCACATCAACAGGTAACTCAACACATGATGCATTCAAGTTAACTAGGCATGCTTCATTCTCATGTGAAGTTATATCATCAAGACCTTTACTGTTACCTCGCAGAGATGTAGCTGATGTAGGTACGGACGTTGACAATGTACCATAATCTTGAGATGATATCGCGCTCACAATCCGAGGTGGGGCTACTCTAGTAGGTGCAATAGTGGAGTAACCAACCGGCGGTAGTGAGCATGAACTGGAATAGTAGTTGTTGTAGTCACCCATTGCATCCTCCTGTATTTGTCTCTCAAAGGTACAAGCACGGACATACATACCAGTAATGCAACGAGGAATATACTGAAATCTTGCCTGAATATCATGGTTCAAACCACCAAAAAATATATTCATTGTATCATCCTCAGATTCTTCTATGTCACAATGATGCATATAAGATTTGAACTCTTGGTAGTAAGCATGAACAGTGTTACTGCCTTGTTTTAATTGCTCCAATTTGCGACACAATTCACGATGATAGTAAGGAGGAAAAAATTGTTGTCTCATTACAGCTTTCAAAACTTTCCAAGTTGTGGGTAGGTTATCAATGTTTTTCTTACAATGTACACTCCACCAAATAGAAGCAAAACCAGTAAATGCTCTAATGGTAACTCGTACTCTCTCAAGTTCAGAAAAATCATGGTGACTAAAAACTTGTTCTACTTCAAGCTCCCAAGTTAGATAAATAGCAGGATTAAATCTACCCTCAAATGATGGTAAAGAGATAACCTGGCCATATGCTTGTGTGTGTTGTCCCAACTCTCGTGATGGTGAAGATGTGTCCGTCATCCAAGAACTTCTATCTCTGGAACCTGTCATGATTAGTAGAAACAAGAACCAAAATTCGAGAATAATGTTCCTATGAACTACTAGGATGTGGTTGTAAAGTGCTCACAGTAAAGCAAATATCAATATCTTACAAGTTCTTACCATGCGGCAGGTGGTGACAGGCAACCAGCGGTGTCAAATAACTCCGAAGATTGTGTAAAACGATTGCCAGGGGAACGTACGTATACACGGTGTAGAAATATGTGGAGCTGGGTTGGCTATATATGGTAGCAAAAGATTAGCAATAATCAATTCAGAGATGCAATGTTGAATAAACGCTCAACAATGATACTGTGCTGGTCCTAGGCTAGACCAAACTAGAGACGCGAGCCTAGAACACTAATGAGGTCACGTCGTAGCACAACTAGCATCAATAAAGGATATGAAGTAGCTCTGGACAGCAAGATATAAGTGAAGATCACAATAGCAGTAGACCTATTTAGAAGCTGATGTTGAGGTGCCAAATACTGAACTAGCTTCTGCAACTATTTAGATGCGGCTCGTCGCTAGCTTTCATTTGAGTACTCGCGGAGCCAAAACAGACTTCATATGAAGAAGTTATGCCTGTTTTACTGAACAGTGCACAAAACAGATTCCAATCCGAATTCAACTACGAGATTGAGTCTAGATAGATCCGAATTTTGTTTTTTTTCTCCTCTTTTTTTTTCTCACACTTTTTTTTTCTTTTCCTTTCTTTTTTTTTCTCTGACTTTTTTTTACTTTTTTTTCTCTCGTTTTTTTCTCTATCTTTTTTTTTCTCTCTCCCTCTTTCCAAAACAAACTAGATAAGATGTAGAGTGGATCAAGCGAAGATGGGAACGATCTCAACTATGATTATGACATTGAATGGTGGGTAGCACGTGGAGGAAATTGATGGATGGGTGGTGGACAGTGGAAGGGATAATGATGCAGCGGCGACGTGACTAATGTGAACAGAACTCGAAACTCTAAACGACCTAGACACTAAGACTAGCAACTCGACACGACGATGCAACAAATAATTCAACTATGCAAGCAATGAAAAGAAAATTGCAAAGGCTCAGACTGGCTTGGACAAAGGATGAATAGATCTAACTCTTTTTTGTGGATTTTTCTTGGACAATAGGTAAGAAAATAAATCTAATCTAGGAAAACTGGAAATTCTCACCGAGCAACCTGGCTTTGATACCACTTGATAGAGGCGGGGTGTCCCGATCTTTCGATGAGATGATAACTATCGATTTGGTGAAGATGACTTTGACGATCCGACTACAAACGTGCACGACGTTGCGCATTAGCAATCGCTAAACCAACTCCGAGAGGTTATTGACCACGCCGAAGCACAATCAACCTGACCACGAAGGTCTATTCCTGCAAGCAATCGAAGAACAAGCAAGAATATGATAAAGCAATCTGAATATTACGAATATAGATGAAGTATTGATAAAGGTGGGGATCCTGAAGCGGTCATGGTCTGGTCGTTGGACACAAACGAAGTACACGAAGTTGCAATGGCTAACTTTTAACTAAACAAATCCCAAGGAAAAAGCTACTAGATGGATCTACTTATATAGGAGCAAGGGGTGGCGGCCAAGGAGGCGGGAGGACGTCCTAAGGCAGCCTAAAACTAACCCTAGGTCGTACAAGGCTCATGGGACCAAGTGGAGGTGATGCAACATCTTTGGGCTTGTAGTTTGACTCGGATTCTGCTGCAACGTCAGATTGTTTCATCCGCAACTCAACGCTCCGGACGAATTTGAAGGTGAATCCAATTGGGTTGGAAAGAGCACGAAACCTAGTTTCCAACAAAAAAGAATCACCCAATTCGGAGTCCGTATGAAAAAGTTGTTGGCGTTTTGAGTCAGGTATGTCTGTGCAGTTTGAATCTGAATCCAGAACGTGAGAGACTTGGACTCTATCTTCTCTTGGCCCAAAAGTGACGTGAGAGGACTTTTTGAACACAACCTAAACTTCTCCTTTTCCCTTGTCTTCATATGTGGATTGTACAAATGTCCCATACACCTGCAATTAGACAAAACACAAAAGTGTGTGAAGTATTTTTGTTCTGGATAACATAAATAGATTATTGAATAGTTTGCATTAGAGATCACCTGACAAATATGCATGTATGCAATATTTTTGGTCGTATCCAAGGTAGTCATATCCTCATCACTCAGTTTCTTGCTTGTTCTTCGTTTGCTCGCAGGAAACAGACCCTCGTGGTCAGGTTGATCGTGCTCCGGCGTGGTCAATAACCCTCGGAAGTTGGTTTAGCGATTGCTAAGGCGCGACGTCTCGCACGTTCGTAGTCAGATCGTCAAGGTCGACTCCCATAGAAAACGATAGCCACCATCTCATCGAAACATCGGGACACCTTAGCCTTTATCAGATTCCCAAGGTGAGCGAGGAGGCCATCATCTCAACCTTCTCCGACGGCGTGCACGACGTCAAGATGAAGGAGGAGCTGGCGATGCATGAAGACATGTGCACTTCCTTGGAGCTGTTCAACTTGGCGACCAAGTGCGCCAGGGCTGAGGAAGGGCATCTTTCCCTCCTCGAGCTGCCTGCCGCAGACCCAGAAGAGAAGAAGCCCAAGGCCAAGGATGTGAAGCGCAAGGGGGCTGCCGTGCTCGCGGCAGAACCAGACACCAAGCGGGGCAGATATCAGCCCGAATCTTCCAAGGGCAGCCGGTACTGTGTGTACCACGACCTCCACACCCACAACACCAACGAATGTCAAGAGCTTCGAGCCGTGCGAGAAGGAAGGATCGGCCGTCGCCCCGATCGCGCTGCCGGGGGCTACGGTCAAGGAGGAGGAAGAAACGCAGGACACTGGAAAGACCGCGGCCCACGCCAAGGGTGGCGCGATCAACCTCGCGAGGATCGCTGGCGAGACCTGCCTCGCGAGGGAGACTGGAGGGATCAGCCTGGCGAGGATCACCCGCAAGGCAACGCAGGCCTCCCTCCGCTGCCGCCGCAGCCAAGGAGAAACAAGGATCGCCATCAGGACGAGGGGCTGGGGGCTTCCAGGAGCCCCGCGCGATCGCCTGTATCCTGGGCGGAGCTCAAGCCCCAGCCTCTCAGCGCATCTTCAAGCAGTTCGCCCGTGAAGTGAATGCAGTCCTCCCCAAGCTCCAGGCCACGCGCCCTCTCAGGTGGTCGACGTGCGCCATCACGTTCAGCTCAGCGGATCAGCTCAAGTGTGCGGCCACAGTGATAGAGGCAAAGGTGTCCCGTCTTTCGATGAGATGATGGATATCGCTTTGGTGGCAGTCGACTTTGACGATCCGACTACAAACGTGCGAGGACGTCGTGCCTTAGCAATCGCTAAACCAACTCCGAGAGGTTATTGACCACGCCGGAGCATGATCAACCTGACCACGAGGGTCTGTTTCCTGCGAGCAAACGAAGAACAAGCAAGAAATTGAGATTGCAATCTGGATATTGCGAATATAAGATGAAAGCTTTATTGATCAAGGTGGGGTTCTGTGACGCCTTTGTCTGGTCGTTGAACACAAATGAAGTACGCGAAGTTGCAGCTGTGGCGAACTTTTAATCTAAACAAAACCGAAGTCTAAACGATGCCCTAAGGGCTGTATATATGGAGGAAGAGGGGGGAATTTCGTGGCCCTTGGTGGAGGGGTCCGAAATCTACCCTATCTCTTGTTTCCCCACACATACGTACTCTAAAAATAGCCTATACTTATGTATTTCGAAATTACATGGGCCTGGCCCAATAATAAGGTGACGCATCACCTAAAATAGCCTCGGGACGAAATTTATGAAGTGGCATCTTGTATATTTCGTCCAAGGCTTCATGCACCCATTATGGTGGCTTCAAAGTCCTGAAATCATCACTTGTAACTCCGTTCTTGTTCCCCTTGCGCATGCCATCATCTCCATGCTTGTTCTTGCTCCAATGTTCATCCTTCTCCAAGTTAGGCCCTTCATTTGTAAGCAAAACAAATGTATCCAATTTAGGCAGCATCATATTCTCATGAACATTAGAATCATTACCAAGAAACGAAAGTACCTGGTAATTTAGTTGGCGTGCACGAGCTCTAGTAATTGGTCCAGTATGTATAGCAGCAGGGGTTGTGGGTGTAACAATTGTATTGATGTCCTCATCATCCTCCCCTTCTTGAAATGAAGTCGTCCTCGACGGAAGCTCATCTTCCTCACCCAAATAAGGCTTCAAATCTGCAATGTTAAAAGTGGGACTAACCCCAAAATCTACAGGCAGCTCAAGTTTATATGCATTATCATTTATTTTCTCTAACACCTTAAAAGGACCATTAACACGTGGCATTAGCTTTGATTTGCGCAAATTAGGAAATCTATCCTTACGCAAATGTAACCAAACAAGGTCTCCAGGTCCAAACACAACATGTTTTCTACCCTTATCTCCAGCAAGTTTATATTTAGCATTCATACGCTCAATGTTTTCCTTAGTTAACTCATGCATTTAACTCATGCATTTTTAAAATCAATTCAGCATGTTCTTTAGCATCAAAATTAACCTTCTCCGAAGATGGAAGAGGCAAAAAATCAATAGGTGCACGAGGTAGGAAACCATACACACTTTCAAAAGGGCACATCTTAGTAGTAGAATGCAATGAACGATTATAAGCAAATTCAATATGAGGCAAGCATTCTTCCCACAATCTCCCCAACTTGGCCCATAAACATCTCCAAAAGTGGCTAAGAAATTTAGTATCACGATCTGAAACAATAGTATTTGGCACACCATGCAAGCGAATAATTTCACGAAAGAACAAATCAGCAACATTAACATCATCATCGCTTTTATGACATGGTATAAAGTGTGTCATTTTCGAGAATCTATCCACGACAACAAATATGCTATCCCTCCCCTTCTTTGTTCGAGGTAAACCTAAAACAAAGTCCATAGATATATCCTCCCAAGGAACTCTAGGTACAGGCAAAGGCATATATAAACCATGAGGATTGAGTCGTGACTTAGCTTTTTGACATGTAGTGCAGCGAGCAATAAAACGCTCAACATCCCGTCTCATCTTTGGCCAAAAGAAATGTGTAGCAAGTACGTCCTCCGTCTTCTTCATGCCAAAGTGTCCCATTAATCCTCCTCCATGCGCCTCCTGCAACAACAAAAGACGAACAGAGCTAGCTGGAATGCATAGCTTGTTAGCATGAAACACAAATCCATCGTTAACGACAAACTTGTTCCACATTCTTCCTTCTTTACAATTCTGCATTACATCATTAAAATCAGCATCATGCACATATTGATCTTTGATGGTCTCCAAACCACATATTTTGAAGTCAAGTTGTGAAAGCATAGTATAGCGGCGAGACAATGCATCAGCAATAACATTTTCTTTTCCCTTCTTGTGTTTAATGACATAAGGGAAAGTCTCAATGAATTCAACCCATTTAGCATGTCTACGATTCAGTTTAGCTTGACTTTTAATATGTTTCAAAGATTCATGATCAGAATGTATAACAAATTCTTTGGGCCATAAATAATGTTGCCATGTTTCTAAAGTCCGAACAAGAGCATATAATTCTTTATCATAAGTAGAATAATTCAGACTAGGCCCACTCAATTTTTCAGAAAAGTATGCAACAGGTTTGCCATCTTGTAATAACACACCGCCTAATCCAATTCCACTAGCATCACATTAAAGCTCAAAAGTCTTATTAAAATCAGGAAGTTGGAGTAAAGGAGCATGTGTCAACTTATCTTTCAATACCGAGAAGGCTTCTTCCTGCGCGGTACCCCAAAGAAAAGGCACATCTTTCTTTGTAAGCTCATTGAGAGGTGCAGCAATGGTGCTGAAATCTCTCACAAAATGCATATAGAATCCAGCGAGGCCAAGAAAACTCCTCACTTGTGTGATCGTTTTGGGCTGCGGCCAACTCTCAATAGCTTCAATCTTGGCTTTATCAACTTCAATTCCCTGTGGAGTAACAACATAGCCAAGAAAAGATACTCGGTCGGTGCAAAAGGTGCACTTCCCAAGGTTACCAAACAAACGTGCATCACGTAGAGCAATAAAAACAGGACGTAAATGTTCCACATGTTCTTCCAAAGATCTGCTATAAATCAATATGTCATCAAAGTAAACTACCACAAATCGTCCAATGAAAGCACGTAAAACTTCGTTCATTAATCTCATGAAAGTACTAGGTGCATTAGTTAACCCAAAAGGCATGACTAACCACTCATATAATCCAAACTTAGTTTTAAATGCTGTTTTCCATTCATCTCCCAATTTCATACGAATTTGATGGTATCCACTACGCAAATCAACTTTGGAGAATATTGTAGAGCCACTCAATTCATCAAGCATATCATCGAGCCTAGGAATAGGATGACGATAACGAATAGTAATATTATTAATGCCTCTACAATCAACACACATACGTGATGTACCATCCTTTTTCGGCACTAGAATAATAGGAACAGCACAAGGACTTAGGGATTCGCGTATATAACCTTTGTCGAGAAGCTCTTGTACTTGACGCATAATCTCCTTCGTCTCCTCTGAATTGGTACGGTATGGTGCACGGTTTGGCAGTGAAGCACCGGGAATTAAGTCAATCTGATGCTCAATCCCTCGAATAGGCGGTAATCCCGGTGGCACGTCTTGTGGAAAGACGTCAGCGAACTCTTGCAAAATGTTAGTGACAACAAGAGGCAAAGAGGAAGGCACGTCCTCGAATGAAAATAATGCCTCTTTGCACACAAAAGCATAGCAAACAGATTTGCTGAAATCTAGCTCATCAATATCAGATTTGGTGGCAAATAAACATGCACTTTTCAATTTAATTTCAGAAGCAACACTAGATGGTTTATTATTAGGCTTCATTTGTTGCTCAAATTCTTTTGCCACAATATGATTTTCACTCTTATTCTTCTCCTGTTTTGCTTTATTAGCTCTATTAATATAATCTTTCAAAATGGAATCAGGAGTCATAGGAAGCAAAGTAATATTTTTATCCTTATGAACAAGAGTATAGTGATTGTTTCTACCATGGTGTACAGAGTTTTTATCAAATTGCCATGGTCTACCAAGTAATAAGGAACATGCTTGCATAGGTACCACATCACAATCAACATAATCAGCATATGTAGAGATACTAAAATGCACACGAACAGTACGTGTTACCTTAACCTTGCCGCTGTTGTTGAACCATTGGATGTAGTAAGGATGTGGATGTGGTCTTGTGGTGAGAGAAAGCTTCTCCACCATGTCCATGCTAGCCAAGTTGTTGCAGCTCCCTCCGTCTATTATGACGCGCACAGAACGTTCCTTCACAACTCCCTTGGTATGGAACAAATTGTGCCTCTGATTTTGCTCAGCTTGTGTGACCTGCACACTCAAAACACGTTGAGCAACTAAACATTCATACCTGTCAGCGTCTTCAGGAGCCATGTATTGCGTCTCATGATCAGAATCATCTCCACCATGTTCTTCACGTGTAATAAGAGCCAAAGTCTCCTCATCACAGTCACTAGCGGACTCATATCCACCATCTGCGGTAGCAATCATCACACTCGGAGATTTGCATTCTCTCGCATAATGACCTCCTCCCTTACAACAACGACAAATAATATCACTTGTGTGCCCTGTTGATGCCATGGAAGAAGAAGAACTCTGTGCAGGCCCAGCAGGTGCGCTCTTGGCAGATAATGGTGGTTGTGCCTGTTTTCTTGTATCACGACTGGAGGAGGCACCTGATTGAGGTGCTGGTGCAGTTGAAGTAGAAGATGCATGCGGTGTCCATGATGAAGGTCGGCCTGCAGAAAAGTTAGATCGCGCCAATGCTTGTCGATCCTGCACTTCATGTTCAGCTTTACAAGCAAGATGGAATAAACGAGTGATATTAGTATACTCCTTATAGTCTAGAATGGTCTGAATCTCTCTATTTAATCCACCCAGAAAACGTGCAAGCATAGCTTCATTCTCCTCAACAATACCACATCTAATCATGCCAGTTTGTAATTCCTGATAATATTCTTCTACAGAATTTTTCCCTTGTCTTAAACGCTGCAATTTTTGAAGCAATTCACGTTGATAATATGGTGGAACCCAACGCATACGCATAGCAGTTTTCAAAGCAGCCCAAGTAGTTGGAATAGGATATAATCTACAATGTTCAGACCACCATACACATGCAAAACTAGTGAAAGCACAAACAGCAGCAGCAACCCGTCTCTCCTCGGGATATTGTAAACATCTAAAACGTTGTTCAGTTTCTAACTCCCAAGTAAGATATATATCAGGAACATATCTACCCTCAAATGGTGGAATATTCAATTTCAGTTTAGGAATATGCACATCATCTCGTACCTGAGGTGGTGGTGCAGGCCTACCATTACGAATATATACCTGAGGTCGACCTGCTGGTGGTGGTGCTGGTGGGTGCACGTAGTTCTGATTTTGATCAACCTCATCCTCATAATCGCCCGCATACTCATCATCCTCCTGGGTACCAGCAGGAGCAGTAGCAGGAGCCAAAGAAGCATCAATAACAGGAACAGCAGCACCAGAAGTTTGGCCATCCTCAATAGGAACACACTTCGCTCGTCCATACTGATTCGGAAGGATGCGTTGTTGTTGGTGTTGCAGAGGTGCGATAGGTGTAGCCGGCGGTGGTGGTGGTAAACGCGCGAGCAATTCATTAAACTTGCTATCAAGCTTTGTTTCGAACGTCTTCTCCATGCCATCTATCTTCTCCATGGCCTCGTCAAATCTGTTTAGCACATCTTGCACCTGTCCACTCATCATTTGCTGAAATTTATCATGTAGCTGTTTGTTCGTCAGGTTCTCCCAATCAGTCTCATCGGCTTGTGATCCTACCATGGTTAGCAGCAAATAGAAACACACAAGAATATGATCCTACAGACTACTAAGAAGTGGTGGTGGTGTATCACAAACCCGTCAAGCAAAACTCAAATTCTTACCAGTTCTTACCCAGCAGCAGGCGGTGATCGGCAACCGTTGTAGTCAAAACTCTCAAAGCTTGGATAGAGCGATTACCAGGGAGAGTCAAACACACGACGTAGATGTATGTGGAGCTGGGAAGGCTTATAATATGTGATAGAGGCAAAGGTGTCCCGTCTTTCGATGAGATGATGGATATCGCTTTGGTGGAAGTCGAATTTGACGATCCGACTATGAACGTGCGAGGACATCGCGCCTTAGCAATCGCTAAACCAACTCCGAGAGGTTATTGACCACGCCGGAGCACGATCAACCTGACCACGAGGGTCTGTTTCCTGCGAGCAAACAAAGAACAAGCAAGAAACTGAGATTGCAATCTGGATATTGCGAATATAAGATGAAAGCTTTATTGATCAAGGTGGGGTTCTGTGACGCCTTTTTCTGGTCATTGAACACAAACGAAGTACGCGAAGTTGCAGCTATGGCGAACTTTTAATCTAAACAAAACCCAAAGTCTAAACGGTTCCCTAAGGGCTGTATATATGGAGGAAGAGAGGGGAATTTCGTGGCCCTTGGTGGAGGGGTCCGAAATCAACCCTATCTCTTGTTTCCCCACACATACGGACTCTAAAAATAGCCTATACTTATGTATTTCGAAATTACATGGGCCTGGCCCAATAAAAAGGTGACGCAGCACCTATAATAGCCTCAGGACGAAATTTATGAAGTGGCATCTTGTATATTTCGTCCAAGGCTTCATGCACCCATTATGGTGGCTTCAAATTCCTGAAATCATCACTTGTAACTCCGTTCTTGTTCCCCTTGCACATGGCATCATCTCCATGCTTGTTCTTGCTCCAATGTTCATCCTTCTCCAAGCTAGGCCCTTCATTTGTAAGCAAAACAAATGTATCCAATTTAAGCAGCATCATATTCTCATGAACATTAGAATCATTACCAAGAAACGTAAGTACCTGATAATTTAATTGGCGTGCGCGAGCTCTAGTAATTGGTCCCGTATATGTAGCAGTAGGGGCTGTGGGTGTAACAATGGTATTGATGTCCTCATCATCCTCCCCTTCTTGAAATGAAGTCGTCCTCGACGGAAGCTCATCTTCCTCACCCAAATAAGGCTTCAAATCTGCAATGTTAAAAGTGGGACTAACCCCAAAATCTACAGGCAGCTCAAGTTTATATGCATTATCATTTATTTTCTCTAACACCTTAAAGGGACCATCAGCACGTGGCATTAGCTTTGATTTGCGCAAATCAGGAAATCTATCCTTACGCAAATGTAACCAAACAAGATCTCCAGGTGCAAACACAACATGTTTTCTACCCTTATCTCCAGCAAGTTTATATTTAGCATTCATACGCTCAATGTTTTCCTTAGTTAACTCATGCATTTTTAAAATCAATTCAGCACGTTGTTTAGCATCAAAATTAACCTTCTCTGAAGATGGAAGAGGCAACAAATCAATAGGTGCACGAGGTAGGAAACCATACACAACTTCAAAAGGGCACATCTTAGTAGTAGAATGCAATGAACGATTATAAGCAAATTCAATATGAGGCAAGCATTCCTCCCATATTTTCTTATTATTCTTCAAAACAGCCCTAAGCATAGTAGACAATGTTCTATTGACTACTTCAGTTTGTCCATCAGTTTGGGGGTGACAAGTAGTACTAAAAAGCAGTTTAGTCCCCAACTTGGCCCATAAACATCTCCAAAAGTGGCTAAGAAATTTAGTATCACGATCTGAAACAATAGTATTTGGCACACCATGCAAGCGAATAATTTCATGAAAGAACAAATCAGCAACATTAACAGCATCATCGCTTTTATGACATGGTATAAAGTGTGCCATTTTCGAGAATCTATCCACGACAACAAATATGCTATCCCTCCCCTTCTTTGTTCGAGGTAAACCTAAAACAAAGTCCATAGATATATCCTCCCAAGGAACTCTAGGTACAGGCAAAGGCATATATAAACCATGAGGATTGAGTCGTGACTTAGCTTTTTGACATGTAGTGCAGCGAGCAATAAAACGCTCAACATCCCGTCTCATCTTTGGCCAAAAGAAATGTGTAGCAAGTACGTCCTCCGTCTTCTTCATGCCAAAGTGTCCCATTAATCCTCCTCCATGCGCCTCCTGCAACAACAAAAGACGAACAGAGCTAGCTGGAATGCATAGCTTGTTAGCATGAAACACAAATCCATCGTTAACGACAAACTTGTTCCACATTCTTCCTTCTTTACAATTCTGCATTACATCATTAAAATCAGCATCATGCACATATTGATCTTTGATGGTCTCCAAACCAAATATTTTGAAGTCAAGTTGTGAAAGCATAGTATAGCGACGAGACAATGCATCAGCAATAACATTTTCTTTTCCCTTCTTGTGTTTAATGACATAAGGGAAAGTCTCAATAAATTCAACCCATTTAGCATGTCTACGATTCAGTTTAGCTTGACTTTTAATATGTTTCAAAGATTCATGATCAGAATGTATAACAAATTCTTTGGGCCATAAATAATGTTGCCATGTTTCTAAAGTCCGAACAAGAGCATATAATTCTTTATCGTAAGTAGAATAATTCAGACTAGGCCCACTCAATTTTTCAGAAAAGTATGCAACAGGTTTGCCATCTTGTAATAACACACCTCCTAATCCAATTCCACTAGCATCACATTCAAGCTCAAAAGTCTTATTAAAATCAGGAAGTTGGAGTAAAGGAGCATGTGTCAACTTATCTTTCAATACCGTGAAGGCTTCTTCCTGTGCGGTACGCCACAGAAATGGCACATCTTTCTTTGTAAGCTCATTGAGAGGTGCAGCAATGGTGCTGAAATCTCTCGCAAAACGCCTATAGAATCCAGCGAGGCCAAGAAAACTCCTCACTTGTGTGACCGTTTTGGGCTGCGGCCAACTCTCAATAGCTTCAATCTTGGCTTTGTCAACTTCAATTCCCTGTGGAGTAACAACATAGCCAAGAAAAGATACTCGGTCGGTGCAAAAGGTGCACTTCCCAAGGTTACCAAACAAACGTGCATCACGTAGAGCAATAAAAACAGCACGTAAATGTTCCAAATGTTCTTCCAAAGATTTGCTATAAATCAGTATAACATCAAAATAGACTACCACAAATCGTCCAATGAAAGCACGTAAAACTTCGTTCATTAGTCTGATGAAAGTACTAGGCGCATTAGTTAACCCAAAAGGCATGACTAACCACTCATATAAACCAAACTTTGTTTTAAATGCTGTTTTCCATTCATCACCCAATTTCATACGAATTTGATGGTAACCACTACGCAAATCAACTTTGGAGAATATTGTAGAGCCACTCAATTCATCAAGCATATCATCTAGCCTAGGAATAGGATGACGATAACGAATAGTAATATTATTAATGCCTCTACAATCAACACACATACGTGATGTACCATCCTTTTTCGGCACTAGAATAATAGGAACAGCACAAGGACTAAGGGATTCGCGTATATAACCTTTGTCGAGAAGCTCTTGTACTTGACGCATAATCTCCTTCGTCTCCTCTGGATTGGTACGGTATGGCGCACGGTTTGGCAGTGACGCACCGGGAATTAAGTCAATCTGATGCTCAATCCCTCGAATAGGCGGTAATCCCGGTGGCACGTCTTGTTGAAAGATGTCAGCGAACTCCTGCAAAATGTTAGTGATAGCAGGAGGCAAAGAGGAAGGCACGTCCTCGAATGAAAATAATGCCTCTTTGCACACAAAAGCATAGCAAACAGATTTGCTGAAATCTAGCTCAACAATATCAGATTTGGTGGCAAATAAACATGCACTTTTCAATTTAATTTCAGAAGCAACAGTAGATGGTTTATTATTAGGCTTCATTTGTTGCTCAAATTCTTTTGCCACAATCTGATTTTCACTCTTATTCTTCTCCTGTTTTGCTTTATTAGCTCTATTAATATCATCTTTCAAAATAGAATCAGGAGTCATAGGAAGCAAAGTAATATTTTTATCCTTATGAACAAGAGTATAATGATTGTTTCTACATGGTGTACAACATTTTTATCAAATTGCCATGGTCTACCAAGTAATAAGGAACATGCTTGCATAGGTACCACATCACAATCAACATAATCAGCATATGTAGAGATACTAAAATGCACACGAACAATACGTGTTACCTTAACCTTGCCGCTGTTGTTGAACCATTGGATGTAGTAAGGATGTGGATGTGGTCTTGTGGTGAGAGAAAGCTTCTCCACCATCTCCATGCTAGCCAAGTTGTTGCAGCTACCTCCGTCTATGATGACACGCATAGAATGTTCCTTCACAACTCCCTTGGTATGGAACAAATTGTGCCTCTGATTTTGCTCAGCTTGTGTGACCTGCACACTCAAAACACGTTGAGCAACTAAACATTCATACCTGTCAGCATCTTCAGGAGCCATGTATTGCCTCTCATGATCAGAATCATCTCCACCATGTTCTTCACGTGTAATAAGAGCCAAAGTCTCCTCATCATAGTCACTAGCGGACTCATATCCACCATCCGCGGTAGCAATCATCACACGCGGAGATTTGCATTCTCTCGCATAATGACCTCCTCCATTACAACAACGACAAATAATATCACTTGTGTGCCCTGTTGATGCCATGGAAGAAGAAGAACTCTGTGCAGGCCCAGCAGGTGCGCTCTTGGCAGATAATGGTGGTTGTGCCTGTTTTCTTGTATCACGACTGGAGGAGGCACCTAATTGAGGTGCTGGTGCAGTTGAAGTAGAAGATGCACGCGGTGTCCATGATGAAGGTCGGCCTGCAGAAAAGTTAGTTCGCGCCAATGCTTGTCGATCCTGCACTTCACGTTCAGGTTTACAAGCAAGATGGAATAAACGAGTGATATTAGTATACTCCTTATAGTCTAGAATGGTCTGAATCTCTCTATTTAATCCACCCACAAAACATGCAAGCATAGCTTCATTCTCCTCAACAATACCACATCTAATCATGCCAGTTTGTAATTCCTGATAATATTCTTCTATAGAATTTTTTCCTTGTCTTAAGCGCTGTAATTTTTGAAGCAATTCACGTTGATAATATGGTGGAACCCAACGAGTACGCATAGCAGTTTTCAAAGCAGCCCAAGTAGCGGGAATAGGATATAATCTACAATGTTCAGACCACCATACACATGCAAAACTAGTGAAAGCACAAACAGCAGCAGCAACCCGTCTCTCCTCGGGATATTGTAAACATGTAAAACGTTGTTCAGTTTCTAACTCCCAAGTAAGATATATATCAGGAACATATCTACCCTCAAATGGTGGAATATTCAATTTCAGTTTAGGAATATGGACATCATCTCGTACCTGAGGTGGTGGTGCAGGCCTACCATTACGAATATATACCTGAGGTCGACCTGCTGGTGGTGGTGCAGGTGGCTGCACGTAGTGCTGATTTTGATCGACCTCATCCTCATAATCTCCCACATAATCATCCTCCTCCGCATCAGCAGCAGGAGCCATAGAAGTATCAACAGCAGCACCTACAGTTTGGCCAAACGCAAGAGGAACACGGCTTGCTCGGCGGAGATCTGTTTCTCGACTTGGAGGTAGTCGTTGTCGTTGTTGTTGGAGAGGTGCGTTAGGTGCAGCGGGTGGTGGTGGTGGAAGACGCGCGAGCAATTCATTAAACTTGTTATCGAGCTTTGTTTCGAATGTCTTCTCCATGCCATCTATCTTCTCCATGGCCTCTTCAAATCTGTTTAGCACATCTTGCACCTGTCCACTCATCATTTGCTGAAATTTATCATGCAAATCCTTATTCGTCATGTTCTCCCAGTCAGTCTCGTCGGCTTGTGATCCTGGCATGGTTAGCAGCAATAGAAACACACAAGAATATGATCCTACAGACTACTAACAAGAGGTGGTGGTGGGTGTCACAAATCCGTCAAGCAAATCTCAAATTCTTATGAGTTCTTACCCAGCAGCACGCGGTGATCGGCAACCGTTGTAGTCAAAAACTCTCAAAGCTTGGATAGAGCGATTACCAGGGAGAGTCAAACGCACGACGTAGATGTATGTGGAGCTGGGAAGGCTTATAATATGGTAGCAAAAAGGGTCAGCAATAATCAATTCAGAGATGCAAAGTAAACGCTCAACGACGGTACTGTGCTGGTCCTAGGCTAGACCGTGCTAGAGACGCGAGCCTAGAACACTAACAAAATCACAGCGCTGCACGTAAACAAGGGAAAAGCCCACTCTGGAAAAAAAATTCGCCCTTTTTTTTGGCGCTGCTCTTTTTTTTTGCGAAAAATCACTATAGTGGCGAGTGTCTCAAAACTCTTCCCAGGTCAAACTGACAGGATGGGCACGAAATTTTTTTTTGACCAATTTTTTTTTTCGACTGCCCGGACCCAAAAACTGGAAACGGGTCAAAAAAACTTTCTATAACGGCGACTGTCTCAATACGCTTAGAAACACCTAAAAATAGGATAGCCATAAAAATTTTCGACAAGTGCGTTTTCGGAAAATTTTGGGCCTAAACGGAGGGTGGTTTCCGGACGGAAAATTTTGGGCCTAAACGGAATTTTTTTTTTCCGAAACCTACTCCGGCAAGGAAACATGAATCGGAAACTAGATGGATCCCGAAAACAAACCTAATAAGCAAGGAACTCGGATTGGTGGTGGATATATGGTGGTGGTATATGGCAGCGGTGGTGGTAGCGGTGGTAGTATATGGATATGGATCGGTGGTGGTATATGGACACGGATTGGTGGTGGTATATGGACACGGATTCGGAGCGGTGGTGGTAGATGGCAGGGGCGATGATGATGGTGCGGCGGCGGCGTGACAACTTATGACCAGAACTCGAAACTCTAAAAGACTAGACTCTAAGACCAGCAACTAGACCGACGATGCAACCGCAAATTCAACAAAGCAAAACCCTAAAAAGATTATGCAAAGGCTCAGATTGGTTCGGATATGATGAACTAACCCTAATTTTTTTGTGGATTTTTCGTGGACTGTAGGTATGAAGAACAGACTCGATCTAAACTATGAAAAACTGTAAAATCTCACCGAGCAACCTGGAAATCTGATACCACTTGATAGAGGCAAAGGTGTCCCGTCTTTCGATGAGATGATGGATATCGCTTTGGTGGAAGTCGACTTTGACGATCCGACTACGAATGTGCGAGGACGTCGCGCCTTAGCAATCGCTAAACCAACTCCGAGAGGTTATTGACCACGCCGGAGCACGATCAACCTGACCACGAGGGTCTGTTTCCTGTGAGCAAACGAAGAACAAGCAAGAAACTGAGATTGCAATCTGGATATTGCGAATATAAGATGAAAGCTTTATTGATCAAGGTGGGGTTCTGTGACGCCTTTGTCTGGTCGTTGAACACAAACGAAGTACGCGAAGTTGCAGCTATGGCGAATTTTTAATCTAAACAAAACCCAAAGTCTAAACGGTGCCCTAAGGGCTGTATATATGGAGGAAGAGAGGGGAATTTCGTGGCCCTTGGTGGAGGGGTCCGAAATCAACCCTATCTCTTGTTTCCCCACACATACGGACTCTAAAAATAGCCTATAATTATGTATTTCGAAATTACATGGGCCTGGCCCAATAAAAAGGTGACGCAACACCTATAATAGCCTCGGGACGAAATTTATGAAGTGGCATCTTGTATATTTCGTCCAAGGCTTCATGCACCCATTATGGTGGCTTCAAAGTCCTGAAATCATCACTTGTAACTCCGTTCTTGTTCCCCTTGCACATGGCATCATCTCCATGCTTGTTCTTGCTCCAATGTTCATCCGTCTCCAAGCTAGGCCCTTCATTTGTAAGCAAAACAAATGTATCCAATTTAAGCAGCATCATATTCTCATGAACATTAGAATCATTACCAAGAAATGAAAGTACCTGATAATTTAATTGGCGTGCGCGAGCTCTAGTAATTGGTCCCGTATATGTAGCAGTAGGGGCTGTGGGTGTAACAATGGTATTGATGTCCTCATCAATATGGTAGCAAAAAGGGTCAGCAATAATCAATTCAGAGATGCAAAGTTGAATAAACGCTCAACGACGGTACGGTGCTGGTCCTAGGCTAGACCGTGCTAGAGACGCGAGCCTAGAACACTAACAAAATCACGGCGCTGCACGTAAACAAGGAAAAAGCACACTCTGGAATTTTTTTTTCGCTCTTTTTTTTGCGCTGCTTTTTTTTGCGAAAAATCACTATAATGGCGAGTGTCTCAAAACTCTTCCTAGGTCAAACTGACAGGATGGGCACGAAATTTTTTTTGACCAAATTTTTTTTTCGTTTTTTCGACTGCCCGGACCCAAAAACTGGAAACGGGTCAAAAAAAACTTCCTATAATGGCACCTATCTCAAAACACTCAGAAACACCTAAAAATAGGATAGCCAGAATTTTTTTCGAAAAATGCGTTTTCGAAAAATTTTGGGCCTAAACGGAGGGTGGTTTCCGGACTCTTTTTTTTTCGAAACCTACTCCGGCAAGGAAACACGAATCGGAATCTAGATGGATCTCAAAAACAAACCTAATATGACAAGAACTCGGATTGGTGGTGGATATATGGTGGTGGTATATGGCAGCGGTGGTGGTATATGGCAGCGGTGGTAATATATGGATATGGATCGGTGGTGGTATATGGATACAGATTGGTGGTGGTATATGGATACGGATTTGGAGCGGTGGTGGTAGGTGACAGGGGCGATGATGATGGTGTGGTGGCGGCGTGACAACTTATGACCAGAACTCGAAACTCTAAAAGACTAACGCTAAGACCAGCAACTAGAAACGACGATGCAACCGCAAATTCAACAAAGCAAAACCCTAAAAGATTATGCAAAGGCTCAGATTGGTTCGGATATGATGAAAACTACGAAAAACTGTAAAATCTCACCGAGCAACTTGGAAATCTGATACCACTTGATAGAGGCAAAGGTGTCCCGTCTTTCGATGAGATGATGGATATCGCGTTGGTGTCAGTCGACTTTGACGATCCGACTACGAACGTGCGAGGACGTCGCGCCTTAGCAATCGCTAAACCAACTCCGAGAGGTTATTGACCACGCCGGAGCACGATCAACTTGACCACGAGGGTCTGTTTCGTGCGAGCAAACGAAGAACAAGCAAGAAACTGAGATTGCAATCTGGATATTGTGAATATAAGATGAAAGCTTTATTGATCAAGGTGGGGTTCTGTGACGCCTTTGTCTGGTCATTGAACACAAACGAAGTACGCGAAGTTGCAGCTATGGCGAACTTTTAATCTAAACAAAACCCGAAGTCTAAACGATGCCCTATGGGCTGTATATATGGAGGAAGAGGGGGGAATTTCGTGGCCCTTGGTGGAGGGGTCCGAAATCAACCCTATCTCTTGTTTCCCCACACATACGTACTCTAAAAATAGCCTATACTTATGTATTTCGAAATTACATGGGCCTGGCCCAATAATAAGGTGATGCAGCACCTAAAATAGCCTCGGGACGAAATTTATGAAGTGGCATCTTGTATATTTCATCCTAGGCTTCATGCACCCATTATGGTGGCTTCAAAGTCCTGAAATCATCACTTGTAACTCCGTTCTTGTTCCCCTTGCGCATGCCATCATCTCCATGCTTGTTCTTGCTCCAATGTTCATCCTTCTCCAAGCTAGGCCCTTCATTTGTAAGCAAAACAAATGTATCCAATTTAGGCAGCATCATATTCTCATGAACATTAGAATCATTACCAAGAAGCGAAAGTACCTGGTAATTTAGTTGGCGTGCACGAGCTCTAGTAATTGGTCCAGTATGTATAGCAGCAGGGGCTGTGGGTGTAACAATTGTATTGATGTCCTCATCACACAGCCGGAGTCCTCCCGATGCTTTGCTCCCCAGTCATCAGCAACGTACTGGTCACCAGGACCCTCATCGATGGCGGGGCAGGGCTCAACATCCTGTCCATGGAAACATTCAACAACCTCCAGGTGCCCTACGACCAGCTTCAGCCAACCAAGCCTTTCTCCGGAGTCACCGACGGCTCCACGGTCCCGATTGGGCAGGTCCGCCTCCCTGTCACCTTCGGGGCGCGCGACAACTACCGCACCGAGCTGATCGACTTCGACGTCGCTCACATTCGCCTACCGTACAACACCATCCTCGGGTACCCAACGCTGGCCAAGTTCATGGCCGTAACTCACCATGGCTACAACGTCCTCAAGATGCCAGGAAGCGGCGGAGTCATCACGGTGCCCTATGAAGAGAAGGACGCGGTGTGTTCCCTGGAACGAGCCTTTCAGGCCGCGTCACTGGAAGACCCGGATCGCGGAAGCAGGAGGCTTCCCCAGACCACACCCAAGAAGAAGAAGACATCGTCCGGCCCGGCCCCTCAGGAGGCAGGCCCCTCAGGGCCCGCGCCTGCCCAGGGGGAACCTCCTTCCATCGCATAGGAAAGCGCGCCCGGCGCCCCCCTTAGGCAGGGCTCGGGGGCTCTCCCCTGGAGGGCCTCCGACCTGGATAAGGTCACGAGGGAGGCGCTTGGGCACCACATGGAGGTGTGTTTCAAAGCACGCTTCCCTCAGGAAGGAGTAAGGCAAGGAGGACCAGACCCTCAGGAGTTCGTCAGCAAGGCCATTCAGGAGCTACAGGAGTCAAGAGTCATGAGAGGCGGCTGCCGCCCACCAGCTGTGGCTCCCCATCCAGGCGAGGATGGTGGGCTGCGCGTCTGCATCGACATACCAGGGCTCAATCGAGTCGCCTCTCTGGAGCGCCTCTGGCCCTCGCGAGTGGGACGCTGCGAAGGTCCACCCCACAGCTACGTTCGCATGCCTTACAGTTTGCCGAACGCGGCTGCCATGTACCAGCGCCTCATGAGGGGCATCATGGAGGCTCAAGAGGCCAGGCGTTCCGCAGCCCTGGTGGAGATGGAGATGGTCCGTGAGGAGCCACCAGCGCCTCCAGAACCTCCTGAGGCTCCTGGGCCTGGGGGCTCGTGAGGATCGGCTTCTGCAGCCCACCGAGTCTGCTACACCAACACTCCTTCGTCCTCAACATTATCAAGTGACATCTTTCAAGTTTCATTTCCAGTTGGGAGCGCCGCCCAGGGCTGCATTATTCCCAGGCCGCGTGGGTCTGTCCCTGCGGCATGTATCCCTTTTATTTCATGTTGTTAGCTTACTTTGTTGGGGGCGCCCCTTCGGGCTGCATCATCCCCAAGCCGCTCGGGCCAGACCCAGCGGCATATATCTCTTTTGCGTTTATTTCCGGCTATGCGTTCAACCCACCATGCTTGATTATTTGATGCCGATCCACGGCACCTCTTCTTCTCCATGTCGACCACTTGCACGTTAAAGGGGGGGGTACCTGAGCATCGCGACTCAGGGCTCTTACTGGCTCTCCAGCCCTCACCCTCTGGCCTTGTCCACGGCATCGCGACCTGGCATACCAGCGACAGCTGAGACCAGCTCGAGGGTCGGGACCCGAGGACGTAGAGTGCTGGCATCTAACCAAATTTGCAGGAACACATCACAAGATACGGCCCAGTGCCAGGCACAACCCTCCTAGAGGTAGGGCCCCATGAGTCCCGCGCTGGCTCACGGGTGCCCAGATACACCTCACCAGGCCCTACCATGCCAGCCACATGTCAGGGCGGGGCTATACACGCCCCGGGGGCTCCTCCCGGAGGGGAGCCCCCTCCCACATACCAGTGGAAGCACCATGCTCCATGCTGGTTGACGACACTGCCGAGGAGCGGCTATGCCCGTACACATACGGAAGCGCTATGCTCCGCGCTGGTGATAAACAACTGAGGATGGCCCCCGGGCCGCATCAACCTCAGGGAGCCCAGAGCTCAGTGTCTAGCCTCATCGCAACGCCTCCCCTCGGGAGTGCCGCGTGAGGGGGCTGGACACGGGGGCTGCGCCTGGGTCACGCCCAGACACACGCCACCAAGCCAGGCCCCCCGGGCCTGGTTCGTCGCGCGTCTCTCCCCGAGCGGAGCCAAGGTACGAAGGCCGTTTGAGCGCCAAGGGGGACTCCTGAGCATCGCAACTCAGGAGCCAAACTGGTCACGTAGCCCCTCACTCCTTAGTTCCGAAAGGATAACGCTGGGTGAGGTACGCGCGGGGCCGGGCTCTGCAGACGTAGAACGGTAGATCCACCCACACCTCACCTCCCTACTTATTGTTCGTGCGCCAAGGGGGACTCCTGAGCATCGCGACTTAGGAGCCTAACTTGTCACGTAGCCCCTCACTCCTTTGGTCCCGTCCTGGTTTCCGGTCAGGGCTAATGCTGGGTGAGGTACGCGCGGGGCCGGGCTCTGTCGGCGTAGAACATAAGCAAGTAGGAAGGGAAAGCATAAATTTCAAGGAATTCAAAAGCAAATATTACACTCCACACTGTTATCCCAATGCCAAACGCAAGTTTAAACGCCTCCCCGAGGCATGATACATGTGCAGGAATTAAAGGTAGGACAGGAGCCATAACGGAGCCACTTGTCGGCGGTGGAGCAGCGCGGAGTGGGTTCGCCTCATGGAGCAGCAGGGTCGGCAATGCCTCGCTTCGGCTTGGTCGGCAGCGCCTCGCTTGTAGGATAGGAGCGAGCCTTCTCCTCCATCTCTGTGAAGGCCACGCGATCCTCGGCAAGAACCCGGGCGATTTCGCCCCAGCCTCGACTCATGAAGACCTCGCCCGGGGCAACAACTGCGACCTCTGCCTCGGTCGCGAGGGTGCTGCAGCCAGCATGCTGCAGCCAAAGCTCCAGGAGTTCTCCCTGCGGGATGATGGAGGCTAAGAAGGGAGGAAGACGAATCCAAGACTGAGGAGGCATGGCGGCGTGGAGCATGAACTCTCGGGAGGAGCCCTCGGTGTGAACCCCAGGGGGGACGACCCACACCTTTGTGACCCGTCGGCGCCGACGGCGGCGCCGCCCGCGGCGATCAGCATCAACTCCTTCGGGGCCCTCGACATGGGCGTACAAGGGAAGCGGGAACCCCGACGGTGGTCGCTCGCACCAGGGCCTCGACACCACCTATCGGGCCCCCTCGTCCCGGCCATAGAGGGCGAGCCGTTTCTTCGACGGGAGCGGGTCTGGTTCCTCTCGAGGAGCCTTTCCCTTCTCTGCTGCCGAGAATCAACGAATCGGAGCCATCGCAGCAAGACGGAGCAAGGACCGAGGAGAAGGAGAAGCAAGAAGAGATGGACTGGAAGGGCGCACGCTGTTCCGTACTTATAGCCGGCGGAAGCCAACCGTCGACCTCCACGATCGCAGGTAATCCTGACCCGCTTTGCATGCAGGGACTTGTCCAATCCGCATAGTTGCTGAGGCGCCGTGGGGAAGTGGAGACGCCCACGTCCAATCAACCGCCACGCGGCGCCCAAGGCCACAGGCTGTTAGGGCCCGCGGCGCTTCGCCCTTGCCCTTTCGCCTCTCTGCACGGCCAAGTCCGGGCGCGCCTTGGGCCCCGGGGCTACTGTCGGCGTTCTGGGAACGGTGGTCCCCAGACTTGCCTACCTGCGTCCTGCAGCATGGCTTAAAGGGGGGCCCAACACGGCCCATCTTCATCAACACAGACCCAAGACCCTCGCGAGGGGCCAAGCCTCGCGGGGCAGACGACACGAAGCTTCCTCAGGCACGGCCTCATCAGGCTGGCTCGCGAGGAGGCGGGGAGATCTAGGCGGGGTACCTCACGAGGTGCCCATGACGCAAGCCATGACGACCAAGGGGGCCAGGAGGGCGCCAGCCCGCGCAGTGTCCTCCTTTCCTCTTTGGTGCAAAGGGAGCAAGCGCAGGCGAGAGCATCAAGCAAAGGCACCCATTTCGGTGCAACGAGAGCAAGACCAGTCCAACAGCATGGAAGAAGTCATTGTGGAGCCCAAGCCAGCGTCACTACCAGAGCCTTTGGTAGGCGAGGACCAACTTTAGTCAGGATAAGTGTACCAAGTGTTCCCCTTCGAAACGGCCAATTGTTGGCGCCCTTCCCGCTCAATATTTGGGAAGAGGCCCAGGGCCTTTGCCTATAAATAGGACTAGCCACCACCATAGTAAGGACACGGACACGACGGGTAGAGGCAATTGGAATTGACCTGGATCCCAAGAACCGATCAGAGAGAGAGAGAGAGAGAGAGAGAGAGAGAGAGAGAGAGAGAGAGAGAGAGAGAAGGGTGACTGAACTCCTCCTAGCAGTTCATCCCCCCAGCCAAGAACAGGCCCTCGCGAGGCTGTTCTTCCTTGTATTGCTCATCATCATCAGCCCAAGAGGCAATCCACACACCACACACTGGAGTAGGGTATTACACCACAACGGTGGCCCGAACCAGTATAAACCCTGTGTCTCTTGTGTTGTTCTTTCGTTAGTTTAGATCTCAGCGAGGCGAAGGAGTGCAGGTAGGTAGAAGGCGAAATCTCCGCGCGCACCCCAGTGTTCGAACCTCAAGGGTCTGCCGGAACCCGAAATCTGACATCTTCTAGCAAGTTGTCCAATGCCTCTGGATGGATAGAGGTCACCGGCACAGGCGGCTTGCCCCTCTTCACGGGGGGTCGCCTGACAGAGTCCGGAAGCACTGGAGGTTCCGGCGCAGTGTTCGGCTAGGGGCCGAATTCAGAGCCCATGGGAGTCTTGCTCCCCTTGCGCCCAGGGTCTGGAACGTCGCCTTGAGGCGCCTCCAGGACTACCTCCCCTTGGCTCGGTGCCCTTTGAGACAACACCTCGACGTTGTCCGTAGGGCGAGGGGTGGAGGCGGTCTGAAGTGAATCACTATTCATATCCAACGGGTCCAAAGAACCATCTAACGAAGATACATCGATATGGGCTCGGGGCGGACTGCATAATCATGTTCGGCGTGATGAGAAGCAGTGCAATAAAACATACCATGAATTACTATGGTATCTGGATACTTACGACTTCGCCAGGGGCTTGTCCCTGGGCAACCACTCGCCGTCGCTGTAGGCGGCCGTTGTGGAGCAGTCCGGAAGGAGGGTCCTTCCCTTCTTGGACCCTTTGGCCTCCCCAGTTGGGGCGGCCTTCCTTTTCTTGTCTCCCCCGGCTAGGGGGGAGAACTTTCCTCTTCCTCCTCCTCGTTTTCGTGGGAGGAGTGCGCCTCGGAGTTTTTGGACGATGAGTCCGATATAACCTTGCGCCGGAGACCCTTTCGGGTCCCTGTGGCCTTCTTCTTGGCCTTCTTCACCGGCACCTCGTAAGGCGCCAGAACCAGCATCTCCGTTAGGAGAGCATCTGCATGATCTTTAGGCAGGGGGGCTGGGCAATCGATCTGCTCCGCTGTCTCTATCCAGTCCTGTTAAATGGCATGGAGGCTTAGATCCCGCACATGATTAAACTGGGGAAAATAAACATCCTATGAGATATGGAAAACTTATCAGATTGGCGGCACGCTTTGCGCTGAGTCTGCGGTCCTCGGTAAGGGGAGGAGGTACCTCGGCGCCCTTGAACAGCACCTTCCAGACGTCCTTGTGCATCGTGTCGAAGAGCTCTTGCAGCGTCTGGTGCTCGGCCGGGTCGAACTCCCACAAATTGAATGCCCGTCGTTGACACGGGAGGATCCGGTGAAAGAGCATGACCTGGACCACGTTGACAAGCTTGATTTTCTTGCTCATCATGTTTTTGATGCATTTCTGGAGTCCGGTCAGCTCCACCGATGAACCCTAGGACAGGCCCTTCTCTTTCCAGGAGGTGAGCCGCGTGGGGATTCAGGATCGGAATTTGGGGGCCGCCACCCAGTTGGTGTCGCGCGGCTCGATGATATAGAACCACCCAGATTGCCACCCCTTTATGGTCTCCACATAGGAGCCTTCGAGCCAGGTGACATTAGGCATTTTGCCCACCATGGCGCCTCCGCACTCCGCTTGCTGGCCGACCACCACCTTCGGTTTAACATTGAAGGTCTTTAGCCACAGGCCGAAATGGGGCTTGATGCGGAGGAAGGCCTTGCACACGACGATAAACGCCGAGATGTTGAAGATGAAATTGGGGGGCCAGATCGTGAAAATCCAGCCCGTAGTAGAACATGAGCCCGCGGACGAACAGGTGGAGGGGAAATCCCAGTCCGCGGACGAAGTGGGTAAGGAAAACCACCCTCTCATGGGGCTCTGGCATAGGGATAATCTGCCCCGCATCGGGCAGCCGGTGTGCGATATCCGCGGCCAGATATCCGGCTTGCCGTAGCTTTGTGATGTTCTCCTCCATAACGGAGGAGACCATCCACTTGCCACCCGCTCCGGACATGCTTGGAGTGGTTTGAGGAGAAAAACGCGAGCTTGGGCACTGGAGCTCGAGTGCACAAGAATGGATGAGCAAGGAGGAAGAAGGCGTGGATAAAAAGGGTGAATCCTTGTCCTTTTATAAGGGCGGAAGAGGCGATGCGCCTCCCCACTTACCTGGTAGAATCGCTTATTCCCCAAGCGTCATAATTGATGGCGCGATTGGGTTACCCACACCCGTATTGATGAGAATCCCGTGATAAGGGGACACGATCTCTACTTCGACAGACGTGCCAAGGAAACTGCCTCGCAATATGTGTAGTGGCTGGTTGTGAAAAACGGTTCGAATAATGACCGGGCTGTGGTGTGATGTCATGCTGCAAAATGTGTCGGCAGATTAGATTTGTGGAAATATTATTCTCTCTGCGGTGGTATGTGGAATTTGTTTTGCAGAGTCGGACACTATCCTTGTGTTCAAAATCTTCTATGGAGTATTCGGAGGAAGAACCCTCCTTGCAATGTCGAAGACAATCTGCGCGCCGGACTCATCGTCATTGAAGCCTGGTTTAGGGGCTACTGTGGGAGTCCTGGATTAGGGGGTCCTCAGATGGCCAGACTATATACTTTAGCCGGACTGTTGGACTATGAAGATACAAGATTGAAGACTTCGTCCCGTGTCCGGATGGGACTCTCCTTGGTGTGCAAGGCAAGCTTGGCAATACGGATATGTAGATCTCCTCCCTTCTAACTGACTCTGTGTAACCCTAGCCCCCTCCGGTGTCTATATAAACCGGAGGGTTTAGTCTGAAGAACAACAATCATACCATAGGCTAGCTTCTAGGGTTTAGCCTCTACGATCTCGTGGTAGATCAACTCTTGTAATACTCATATCATCAAGATCAATCAAGCAGGAAGTAGGGTATTACCTCCATTGAGAGGGCCCGAACCTGGGTAAACATCGTGTCCCCCGCCTCCTGTTACCATCCGCCTTAGACGCACAGTTCGGGACCCCCTACCCGAGATTCGCCGGTTTTGACACCGACACATGTGGCACCTTTTATCGAAATGTAGCAATATTTAGAATATGTTCAGGAAAGTAGGCCATGTCAGCCGATTTAGGGTGAGATTGAACATACTGCGCGAGTCCTCAAGTTACCTGGTACGGAGAGATGGAATCTATGGCGGCGGTCACGAAGTCCTGAAGTGTCGGTGCACTGTACATTCTATGAATGAAAGAAAACCCTCAAATCAGCTCGAATAAAAATGAATTCACGGCGATTTCCGCCGGGTGATTAAAGAAGGCAGATGAACTGGGATAAGAGATGAGATAATATCTTGTTAAATTAGTTACCTTGTCGTCCATGAGAAAAAATCCTTAGTATGGCAGATTCCCTAACCGAGCGGAGCTGGGTCGACCGCGAGCAACGTCGAGAAAGTTGATGGCGATAGGTGGCGGCAAGCGGAAGTGGCGAAATGCGGTGGGCTTTGCCGGTAGCCTGGCGGCGGCGGCAGGCGTAGAGCTAGGTGTTTACCGCCGTGATAGGCAGTGCCATGGCATAGACGCGGAGGAGCTTGTGCAGGTGTGAATGGGGAACGTACCGGAGGGGCCGAGGGGGTGGCGGGCAGGGTGAGGGTTTTCTGTCCCACAAAGAATTTTGGGGGCGACGGTTTGCTAGAGCAAACCGTGTGTGATTGAAGCAGCAGGCAAAATGAACGTCATTGCACACGGTTCCAATTTTGGGAACCGTGTTTGATTGACGTACTACCTTCATCCTGGTTTATTGGTCCCCCGTTGTAACTTTTACCAAAATTTGGCGAAATATTTAACATACTCAGACATAGATAATAGGCGTACACGTACATACGCATAGTTCAACCATAAGTACATAGTTCAACCGTCATTAATTAAGCATACTCAAGCGTACATAGTTTGATCCATCCTACATCTTATCTCACATGCGGCCGGCACGATCCTAAAGCTTCTCCAGGTACTCGGCGTATTCGCCGTGCGCCACCCTGCGAGAATATTTCTGCTTGAAGGAGCCAATGACCCATCCTCTTGCATGCGCCAGAACACTTAGATACGCGTCATGAAGCTTGTGGTTGCAAAATGGGCATCCATAGATGTCATTCCAGGTCCTAATACGCCTGCTATGCATTCCCGCATAAAGCTCCCTCGGGATTTGCCTCTTGTACCTCCTCTGGGCATCTTCATCCTCGTTGTCCACATCGTCAGACAACACCTATACAAATAGGAAAACAAATTTGGCATCAAACCAATGATTACATGCCGTGAAGTAGGATTAGGAATTTATGGCTATTTATTTATACATATCCAGAGATTATGGTTCAACTTTTAAGCATACTCGTCTATGTACAGACCAATCTTGAAGAAAATAATGGCACAAACATATGTAGGTCATTCAAAATCAATTTTCATGTCCTGCCTAGGAATTATTAGCACGAACACTAACCCTAGTTGGATTACTAGTAGAAATCATTTGCACAGATGAAACAACTAATCACTTATCACCTGTACCATTCAAACAAACAATACACTACACGGATCTAATGAAACTTACTCAGATTTCATGGATAGGGAGAACATAACCACAAGATTTCTATTCCAAAAAGGGGGAGGCAGAAATAACCAGAGAAACCCTATGATCTATTTGACACATAAATGGGTATAGATGACTAACCAGCTGTCCGTCGTTGTCGGAGTCGTCGCCGGAGTGGTCGTCGGAGTCGTCGCTGGAGTGGTCGTCGGAGTCGTCGCTGGAGTGGTCTTTGAAGTCTGTGTGGAACTCCACCTCCGGCTGTGGAAGCTCGACGCCGTCGACGATGTCAGGGTGCAGCGATAACTCGCCAGCGGTGACGTTTACCTCTGTCTCCATCTCCACACCTTGCTCCGGTGCTTTAGCAGCCCCGGCGTTGCCACTCCCTCCGATGGGGCGCTTCGGCGGCAACCTCATGCATTGATGGCTTTGAGGACTGAGAGCGGCGTCGAGGATGCAAGCGGAGAGAGAGGATTGTGTGTGTGTAGCGAGGATGGGGGGTGCGGCCGCACGGGCGCACCATTAATATGGAGTAGTGGGAGTTGTGGGAGAGAGGCGGGCGGCAGTCAAACCGATGGCTCGCCTCGCGGTGAGCCTGTGCACCGGACTGCTGGCATGCCTACCAAAGTTTCACACAACTACTCACACGCCTCCCGATGACACTATGCAGCAAGCACGCCTCCGTCAATTCACACACCTGCACGCACTCCTCCCCGTCTGCCTGCGCGGTGGACTACTCGCATGCGTCCCGTCAACTCAGGCCTGCTCGCACGACACACGGGTCATGCGGCGGCACGTATATTGTTTTTCTATTTGGATGATTAATGATGCTGCTTTATTGCTTAACCGAAGCATGGCACGTATCCATTGTTGGTTTAACGCTCACGGTTCGAATAAATAATCCATTTGGGATATTGATTCCCAATTATTAACAATCTCCCGTCTATAATTAGATAAAGATTACATCATAACTGGTCTATAGTTTAACAAAAAAAGTACAATGCCACTTTGTATTGGTGTCCATATGACAACACGATAAGTTTCATGAACTTTGAATAAGTTTTGGATGTACTAGAATTTAAAAATCAAGATTCTCAATGTTTGAAATTTGTTGCACGGGGAGTAAACATTTATCCAGTGAGACACATGTATTTTTGCAATCCATTTAGGTGCACTGTCACATGTGCATGTAGCTCAAATTTGATTTTTGCACATTATACCCATAGAAAATCAATCAATCAATGTACTAAAACGTCTTAATGATCTCTATGATTTTTTTTAAATTAAAATGTCCCTCCTTTGGTAACATGTATGTTCACCGCGGGATAATTAATTTAAATGCATTGTAGTTGCGGTGGATTCGCGGTGTGTGTGTGGGTGTGTGCGTCTGGGGGTGGTGTGCATCGTAGTTGTGGATTCGTGCTGTGTGTGTGGGTGTGTGTGTGGGTGTGTGCGTCTGGGGGTGGCGGGTGGCTCGCAGTACACCGGGAGTTGTGAATCACCGCGTGGGTTGGCCGTTTTGTTAGGCAGGCCGGTGCCACATCAAAGTCATGAAATCGTTATTTAAAACATTACACGACCCTTTCATACATAAATGTTTTGGCCACATGCAGTCGATGGTTGTCCTACACGACACTCGATACTCGCGTGTGACGCTTTCTGTGGGCCTGCGAGGTCGTCGTCCATCACTTCGACGAACAGCCGGCAGTGAGGTTAATTTGACCAGCAAGGTAGAATCATTTTTGTTTTGGTTATGGTGGTATATAGTACCCGTCGAAGAGGTGGGAGGGGGCTAGCATATATACTATACGTACGCGCTCGTGAACAAGCACACCTCACTCAGTGTCGGGACTTTTCGGTTTCCGAGGCACCTACCACATCAAAATTGTGAAATCGGTTATTCAAACATTACACAACACCTTTTTGGGCCACATGCATATCCTAGCTAGGACACTCACGTGTGACGCTTCCATCTATGGGCCCACGAGGCCATCGTTGATGTATGCATGCATCACTTTGACCTACATTGGGAGAATTTAATTAATTTCACCATCCATGAGGATTCTTTTGGGTTGTACATATATTACGGCAGGAGCATATAGTATGCGGTGAAGAGGGGGGAAGGGGACCATCATATGTAGTACGCTTGATGAACCTCGCTCTGTGTGGGTGCATGGTGTACGGTTTTTGAGGCATGTGGCACATCAAAGTTGTGCATTTTGGGTATTCAACATATATATGTTTGGCCCACATGCAAAGCGGTGGTGGTTGTCCTCTCGCACCCACTTAAGAGGTTATCAGCGATATCGATGCTTTCCATCTGTGGGCTCGCTTGGTCCATCACTACTTTTTGCCTGACAACAAGAGAGGTTAATTTGACTTAGGAGGGGATTATTATTATTTTCTCTCGGATGACATGCATGATACAGTCTGAGCACACACACATGCATGTGTACGCATGAATCCCTCCCATCAAGTCGAAGTGGCTAGTACAATGACACATCATGAACCAATCTCGCTCTGTGTGGGGAGCTAGCTAGTGTACAATTTTTGACACACGTGCCACATCAATGTTGTGTATTCAAACATGCATGCATGCATCACCTCCATACATATGCATGTAGTGGTTGCCTTCGAACGGTACACTCCCTCGCGTGGTTATTGGCGACAAGCATATATATTCGTGGGCCCGCGTGGACATCCATGATCACCTTGACCAACAACAAGATAGGTTACCATGGCGGATTCTTCATTTGGTTCGTGTTATCGTAGTATAGGTCATGGTGAGATTCAGATCTTAAGTTTGAGCGCATATACTATGCACGCATGCATGCATGAATCCCCGACGTTGGCTTGAAGTGTGGTGTAACATACATATGCATCTTCAACCTAACCCTCACTCAGTGTGGGGATTTCTAGTTCGAAATCACGGTGCCACATCAAAGTTGTTCCATTGTTACTCAAAAACACACCTCTCCATACATATGTTTGGGCCACATGCATGCAGTGGTCTTCGGGGACTAGCTACTTGCGTGATTATTGGTGAGCTAGCCCATCTCCGGGGTCGCATGGACAACCATCACTTTGAACAACAACAAGAGAGAGGTTGTACGACCAAGGTGGATTATTCTTGATCCGTTTTACGATCCATCTTGGTGAGATATGCCTCTCTAGCCCGCCGACTGGAAGTGTGTGTGGGGGGAGGGTTGCTATTTCACACTTTTCTAGGTGAACCTCGGTTGGGGGGGGCATGCATTCATAGCTTAGGATTCCCTTCGTGGTGACATGAGGG
>NC_041382.1:300351743-300352401 GCF_002162155.2 Triticum dicoccoides | reverse complement strand
AGGTGAATGAACCTCGGTTGGGGGGGCATGCATTCATAGCTTAGGATTCCCTTCATGCTGAAATGAGGGAGGAGGGGGGCTGCTAGTTACTTCGCACTTTGCTAGGTGAACCTCGGTTGGGGGGAGGGGGCATGCATTCATAGCTTAGGATTCCCAATTCATGCCGAGGCGAGGGGGGTGGGGGCAAGCAATACCATGCGCTTTGCGAGAGAGGTGCCACATCAAAGTTGCATTTGGTATTTGAAAATCAAACCACCCTTTTGATACATAAAATATGTCCACATGCAAGTGTGTTCGTGTTCTGACCCTCTCCCGTGTCATTTTCACCAAATTTATGAACATTAGACAAGTCGGATGACGCAACAGACATGGTTCACCCAAACTAACCGTGTGCCATGCCGGTGCCCCTGTCACGCACACATCTGCATAGTACATTGGGCTCCACGAGGCTCCCCGTCTCATAAATATCTGCCCGCCTCGAGGGTTTTTCTGTTTCATAACACACGGTTGTTATCTCTGGACCGTGTGCGATGTTTCTTGTTCCCAATCCCCCTGCATCCCTAGAAAATATCTACCCGCCTCGAGGGTTTTTCTGTTTCATAACACACGGTTGTTATCTCCAGACTGTGTGTGATGTTTCTTGTTCCCAATCCCGCCT
>NC_041382.1:300230585-300351733 GCF_002162155.2 Triticum dicoccoides | reverse complement strand
GCTAGCTACTTTGCACTTTGCTAGGTGAATGAACCTCAGTTGGAGGGGCATGCATTCATAGCTTAGGATTCCCTTCATGCCGACACGAGGGAGGAGGGTGGCTGCTAGCTACTTCGCACTTTGCTAGGTGAACCTCGGTTGGGGGGGAGGGGGCATGCATTCATAGCTTAGGATTCCCAATTCGTGCTGACACGAGGGGGGGCGGGGGCAAGCAATACCGTGCACTTTGCAAGAGAGGTGCCACATCGAAGTTGCATTTGGTATTTGAAAATCAAACCACCCTTTTGATACATAAATTTGGTCCACATGCAAGTGTGTTCGTGTTCTGACCCTCTCCCGCGTCATTTTTCGCCAAATTTATGAACATTAGACAAGTCGGATGACGCAACAGACACGGTTCACTCAAACTAACTATGTGCCACGCCGGTGCACCTTTCACGCACACATCCGCATGTTACATTGGGCTCCACGAGGCTCCCCCTCTCAAAATATCTGCCGCCTCGAGGTTTTTTTTTGTTTCATAACACATGTTTGTTATCTCCGGACCGTGTGCGATGTTTCTTGTTCCCAATCCCGCCTGCATCCCAAGAAAATATATGCCCGCCTCGAGGGTTTTTCTGTTTCATAACACACAGTTGTTATCTTCGGACCATGTGTGATGTACTATCATCAAAATTTTCAATAGCCGGCATTTCCCTCCCGCGTTTGACTCCCGCGTAGTAAAATTTTCAGTACCCGCGTCATTTTCGCAAACACCCCCCCTCCACACACACACACACAAAAACCTCCTCGGGCGTGCGCGCACACACACACACCAAAACCTCCTCGGGCGTGCGCACACACACACACACCCTCCCTCGCTTGAAACCCTAGCAAGGTCCCCACCGCCGCCGCAAGGCCTCCATTGTCAACATCTGTCGGTTTGCCCGTGCAACTTACCCACCGATCTGCATACCCAGGCCGCCCTGAGTTTCTTAGATGAAGCCTGCCAAACGCCCCCTTTCCCACAGATTCCCATCCCCCACTCCTGAGCGTCGCAGCCTAAGCCCGGCTACGCTTCCCGTGGAGCTCGAGGAGCGACTGGCCCAAAAGTGGTGCATAGCGGTCTCTTCGCCTAACGTCACCGAGGAAGCTAATGACCATTACTGGTGGTAGGCACTCAAGCAGTGGGCTAGAGTATGCGGGCATGTCTCGGCCGCCGGCAACGGCATCGAGGTTATCGGCAACGACGGCCTGAGGCGGTCTATGTCACAGGTTAAGTGGCCCACCACCAACCCCTCGGGTTCAACCACCGTCGATCTCATCCATGGCCCCGCCGCTGATCTCCTCTAGCTCGCTGTCAACAATTTGCCATTCTACATCGCCATCGAGCCCCTTTTGTCATTTCTGAATGACACGTTCTGCAACACTGGCTTGGGATCCATAACTTCCAAGTCAAACCTCATCGACGGCGACCACGAGGAGGGCACCCTCTCCGGCTCTTCCAATGGGAAAGAGCCCATCTGCTCTTCCAAGGGGAAAGCGCCCGTCTACAACATCAGGGAGGGCACCCTATAGTTGTGCTCTTCCAAGGGGAAGGAGCCCATCTGCGACAACATGGAGCGCATCCAGGGTCCGTGCTCTTCCCACGGGAACGAGCCCATCTGTGACAAGTGAGTAAACCCATGATTTGTTTTGTCGTGCCTCTTCATAGGGGGAAACACATGATTTGTTTTGTCGAGTCCCTTTTGTAGTGTAGTGAGAATATGTCCAGTTTTAATTGCTATATCCGGTTCTTTGCAGTATGCCTTGTTTATTTCAGTTGTTCACAATGTGATGCTCTATATGTGCAATTATTTACTGTGCAGTACATTTCATCAATCCAGTTTTAAACATACCAATAGGAATGCATATATTTGCTTGCTGTTAAGCCTGTTATAGTTAGCATATGCCTCTTTTAAAGTTTTTTTATTGTTCGGTTGTTTGTAGTTAGCATATGTCCAGTTTCAAATGCTATCTTTGGTTGTTCGTAGTATGCCTTGTTTATTCCAGTTATTCACAATGTGATGTTCTATATGTGCAAGTATGAACTGTGCAGTTCAATTTCATCAGTACCAGTTTCAACAATACCACTATGAATGACTACATTTGGTTGCTGCATCTTGTAGTTAACACGCCTTTCCATTTTTATTTAACAATTATAACCAGTGTACTTAGACCGGCACAATACCAGTTTGAATGACTATGTTTGCTTGTTGTTAAATGTTAGGCCTGTTGCAGTTAGCACACCTTTCCACTTGTTTTGCTTTACTAGCGTGCTTAAACCTGCACACTGAAGCTATCTTTTGTAGATTATTTTGTCTGCCATGTATAATTTTGGTTGATGTTTAGCCTGTTGTGCTTAACATGCTTCTCGATGTACCTACACAGGACAATTTTGGGAACGACTGATGTTTTCCATCGAGGTTAGTTTCATCCCATGGCTTATATCTGCTCACTGTTCAGGATATCAGTAGCTGGTACCATATAGGTCGGCGGCTGATAAGGGACTAATCGATGAATCAGATTTTTAACTGAATATATCTGCAACCCATTTATCGTTAGGTTAACTAGGGCCGTATGTAATATATCTAAGGCTACATAGCAACATGCACTATACTTAATGTTTAAATATGCAATCCTAGGCTACATAGCAACAAGGAAGAGTGTTACATTAATGTTCTAATGATGTCTAGATATACATAGAAGAGGAGCAGCAACAACAACAACAACAACACATCCATGTTTGGATATTCAACTTAGCTAGAGGTTAGAGTTAGTTTCTAGCTCATAACTAACCCTGAACTAACTCCATCCAAAGAGTTGTTTGGATGGCAGGTTTAGATTGACAATAAATGCACTAGGAGAACTAGATCCAATTAGCACCTCTTGGGTTGGATAGTTTTTTTGGGTGGATTATAGATGCAACTAGCTCAAAATAGCCCTCATGTTTAGATATATTTCAGGGCTATTTGATCCCGAACTAGCTCAAACTAACTATAACCCCTAGATACAGGAGCAGTTAATCAGCCGATAATTTGTAAGAATGCACTCAACTCCTTCCGGCCCATAATATAAGATGTTAATTCACCTAATATGTGAGTATATTGGATGTTATAAGATACTCCCTCCGTTCCTAAATATTTGTCTTTTTAGATATTTCAAATGGACTACCACATACGGATGTATATAGACATGTTATAAAAGAGTGTTGTACCACATTATTGTGCAATTGTTGTTTAGCTTCTAATATTAACTTGGTGCTTTTAGGTACATATGTCATTGTTACAGATCCGTGCTTCGGCCCTTTCTGCGTATGGGGCAATGAGATATCAATGAACCAGCATCAAGTGAGGAAGCTGATAAAGATTGTTAGAAAAATGGGTCCAAAGATGGCAACTAAACTATTTGTTTACACTTTATCCAAGACAACAATGAACTGCAGGATGGTAAGTAAGAACTCTGCAGCCTTCTTTTTACTGCCCATAATGAGTTGTGTTAGATGACAATGTCTGAATATTTTTCCTTTGCAGTGGTTGCCAAAGCAGTTTACTCAAGATTACCTCTCAAACTACATGATTGGTGGGCATGCAAAGGTTAAAGTATTTATACCAGAACACGATGATTATCTGGATGTTTTCATGAAGACCGTGAAGGATGGGTAGTCGGCCATCACAAGGGGTTGGACTAGAGTCGTGCGTGCCTTCTGCATGGAGGAGGGCACAATATGGGCATTCCGCTTCACCTTGTTCAGCAACTAGAATATATTTCGCCTCTTTCTTTACTGTCTTTAATAGTACAAGCATACAACTATGGTTCATCATTCTTTATTTGGTTCTTAAGTAATTCTTGAACATATGTACCTATGAATCGAATAATGCATTGGTTGTTTGAACCTGATGGATATGAATAAAGTTGTAGCATACATTCAAATTCAAATCCAAATCCGGTACAAATTGGAAAAATAGCAATTAAATTACGGTGAAATTACGCTCTCCGGGTTGTTACGGCACACACGGTTGGTAAAACACAAACATTTGCGATATGCACCATAATCCGAGATGGTTCACAGAGAGAAAATGTGTGCAAGCATGCACACAATTGTCGTTTGCAAAATGTGTGCGATGTCAGACAATATCACAAACGGTATGGGCAAACTAAACGTTTGTGTTAGGTGCCTTATCGTACACGATTCGCAACCATGAACTATTTCTGATGAAGTATGCATCATAAACGTTGCACCTCAGAATAGCGTGTGCGATAGTTGTCATGTACGACGATGTTACGATGGTCCGGCGTTTCGTAATCTGTCCGACACTCGTACGACGGTTATCTAATCTTCTTAACGGTGAACCATTTGTGATGGGCCGCGCATCATACATGTTCTATAATAGTGAACCGTTTGTGATGGGCCGCGCATCGTAAACGTAGCACCACAGAATACCGACTGCGATGGCAACGCGAGCAGAAACGATTAGGAGTACTGTAGGGGTCCTATCCCCGATGGTTTCTGGGTCGTGTGGGAAGGACCCCCTATCGCCCACACTCACTTGGCGACGGTTCCAAATGCCTTCACGGAAAGGGGTTAAATACCGTTTGTTTAGGACCGATGCATACCAGTGTAGCATGAAATGTGATATAGGTGGATCAACATCATGCAAGTAATCAATGTCAAGAATGTCCACTAGTGGGACTAGAGCATCACCTTCACCTATTTTACCTTTTTCATTCCACTCAAGTGGTGTAGGTGAGGTGGCAAAGACCAAATGGTGGTCATCTCCATCGTGATGGAACCATGTGGGAGTGCATCATAGTCCATCATGGCCATCTTCATGTACAAAGGAAGGACGAAGTCGTCGAGGATCGGCGTGTCATCATATATGGGACCTAGAACCAAATGAGAAGACACAATAGAGGTGGAGGTTAAGTTGTTAGAAATGGAAATTGCCTCACATGCCCTATCAACTACCTCACTCTCTCTATGTGGTGGTGGCTCACTCACTCCCTCAAGGTAGGTGCACTCAATGTCACATATGGTGGAGTCACTCAAATCACTCAAGTGGTCGTGGTGGTGGCTTTCCTCACATGGGAATTGGGGCAACTCGCATATATGGGGCTAGTGGTGATGTCACTCTCACTCTCAATATGGTGGCATATATCTCCATGTTGAACTCCTATCCCTGCCTTGGTTGAAGGGATAGTCCCCTTCTCAACCTCCTCATCCATAAAGCCTCTGAAGATGAATGCCGTAGGAAGCGACAAATCATCACTCTCCTCCGAGACCAATGATAAGGTCTCATGTGTGGTGTCGTAGCTTGACGCCGTCTTCTCATATTGTTGAAGCGGCTTGTGCTCGTCGCCGTGGTCAAAGGGGATGACCCTTGCTCGACCGTCTTGTCGCCGTCTTGTATGAGGCCCATATGATGTGGCACCTTGTAGCTTGTCTCCATGACCGAAGGGAATGTCCCATGCTGGCCATCTTCCTTGAGGGGATTCTGAAGATGGAAGTGTCGCCCTTGTAGGTGGTCGCCTTGGACTTGATGATGTCGAAGTAGGCATACTCGTGGGATGTAGGCAAAGATGTCGTACGTCCGAAGGCGAAGATGCCTTGATAACACATGGCAAAGATGCCGAAGTGGTGGTGGTAGTCGTAGCTTCCTCTCGGTGGTGACGATGTTGTTGTAGTCGATGGCGCTCTTCATCGTCATACACCTTTGGCTTGTTGTCGTCTTGGTGGTCATCTCGAACATGATGACGGTGCCGCGTGGTACTCTCATCATGTGGCCGTTCCGAAGACTTGCGACTTGTGCGTCTCTGCCTTGAAGATGACGAAGAGGAAGAAGACTTGTAGTTGACCCACACGTGTCGGATGTCATCCATTTCTGTGTCCAACTTGACGTTGATGTAGTCCCTTTTGCTTGCTTCGGAGTGTTGTATGTCAATGGTGAGTCACTCAATGCCTTGCATTTCTCGTTGTAGTCCGAAGAGTGGAGTTTTGATGACATAGTTGTTCGCGACATTGTTGTCGTCGAAGACCGGAGATGGAATGCTTCGCCTATCCATCACAAGTCTCGAGCTAATGTGAGTGGAAGAAAGGAAAGAACTAGACCAAATGTACCTTTCCAATGTTGAAGATGGATCAATGATCACTCAATAATGTAACAAGGAAATAGCACAATTGGCACCGGATCTTGTCAATTCTCACACCTACACAAGTAAGGCTTATGGTGGAGCTTGGTGAGGATAGTGGAGACCAATAGCAATGGGTGGCACACAGAAGAACACACACGAATAGATAAATGGGGTCGTGCAACCAAGGAATGAGCACAAAATGTGGACTCCATGGAAAACGCTCATGTTGCACAACTCTAGAGAGACGCTAGCACGATTGCTCAATAGGCGGATACGACACTAGTGCACAACCTATAAGATGCAAAATGTATCAACTTTTCTATTCCAACTATGCTATATATGTATGATGTTCCAGTGTTTCGCATACGATGATCCAAGATGATCAATATGGTAGCATGGTATGCAATGTGGCGATGCTATGGCTCTTGCTTACAAGCTCCTTTGCTCAATTTTTGCTTAAAATCTTAGTCTCCTTTTTTATATAGCCACTTATGCAAAATGCTCGAACCAAGATAGCAATTGTGTATTGATACGTCCATTTTGCGTCATGCTTTTATATTGATATTTATTGCATTATGGGTTGTTATTACACATTATGTCACAATACTTATGCCTTTTCTCTCTTATTTTACAAGGTTTATATGAAGAGGGAGAATGCCGGCAACTGGAATTCTGGGCTGGAAAAGGAGCAAATATTATAGACCTATTCTACACAACTCCAAAAGTCTTGAAACTCCATGAAAGGCAGTTTGGAATATATTAAAAATACTGGGCAAAGAAAGCACCAGAGGGGGGCATCCACCATCCACGAGGGTGGGGGCACGCCCTACCCCCTGGGCGTGCCCCCTGCCTCGTGGGCCACATGGAAGCCCCCCGATGCCCATCTTCTGGTATAAGGTGTCTTTTGCCCTAGAAAAAATAGGGAGGAAGCTTTCTGGATGAAGCGCCGCCGTCTCGAGGCAGAACCTTGGCGGAGCTGTTCTGCCGGGGAAACATCCCTCCTGGAGGGGGAAATCGTCACCATCGTCATCACCATCGATCCTCTCATCGGGAGGGGGTCAATCTCCATCAACAAGTTGGTTTATTCGGTGGAAGATTATATGTTCAGATCCTTTATGAATATTAATACCCCTTTGATTATGAACATGAATATGATCTTTGAGTAGTTACGTTTGTTCCTGAGGACATGGGAGAAGTCTTGTTATAAGTAGTCATGTGAATTTGGTATTCGTTCGATATTTTGATGAGATGTATGTTGTCTTTCCTCTAGTGGTGCTATGTGAATGTAGACGACTTGACACTTCACCATTGTTTGGGCCTAGGGTGATGAGGACATGACTATCTTGGATACGACCAAAAATATAGCATACATGCATATTTGTCAGGTGATTTCTAATGCAAACTATTCAATAATCTATTTATGTTATTCAGAACAAAAATACTTCACACACTTTTGTGTTTTGTCTAATTGCAGGTGTATGGGACATTTGTACAATCCACATATGAAGATAAGGGAAAAGGAGAAGTTTAGGTTGTGTTCAAAAAGTCCTCTCACGTCACTTTTGGGCCAAGAGAAGATAGAGTCCAAGTCTCTCACGTTCTGGATTCACATTCGGACTGCACAGACATACCTGACTCAAAACGCCAACAACTTTTTCATACGGACTCCGAATTGGGTGATTCTTTTTTTGTTGGAAACTAGATTTCATGCTCTTTCCAACCCAATTGGATTCACCTTTAAATTCGTCCGAAGAGTTGAGTTACGGACGAAACAATCTGACGTTGCAGCAGAATCCGAGTCAAACTACAAGCCCAAAGGTGTTGCATCACCTCCACTTGGGCCCATGAGCCTTGTACGACCTAGGGTTAGTTTTAGGCTGCCTTGGGACGTCCTCCCACCTCCTTGGCCGCCACCCCTTGCTCCTATATAAGTAGATCCATGTAGTAGCTTTTTCCTGGGGATTTGTTTAGTTAAAAGTTAGCCATTGCAACTTCGTGTACTTCGTTTGTGTTCAACGACCAGACCAACACCGCTTCCGGATCCCCACCATTATCAATACTTCATATATATTTGCAATATTCAGATTGCTTTATCATATTCTTGCTCGTTCTTCGATTGCTTGCAGGAATAGAACTTCGTGGTCAGGCTGACCATGCTTCCAGCATCGTTAGTAACCTCAGGAGATTGGTTTAGTGATTGCTAAGGCACAACGTCGTGCACGTTTGTAGTCGGATCGTCAAAGTCGTCTCCACCAAATCGATAGTTATCATCTCATCAAAAGATCGGGACCCTCGCCTCTATCAAGTGGTATCACTTTTCAGGTTGCTCGGTGAGAATTTCCAGTTTTCCTAGATTAGATTTATTTTACTTACCTATTGTCCAAGAACAATCCACAAAAAAGAGTTAGATCTATTCATCCTTTGTCCAAGCCAGTCTGAGCCTTTGCAATTTTCTTTTCATTGCTTGCATAGTTGAATTATCGGTTGCATCGTCGTGTCGAGTTGCTGGTCTTAGTGTCTAGGTCGTTTAGAGTTTCGAGTTCTGTTCACATTAGTCACGTCGCCGCTGCATCGTTATCCCTTCCGCTGTCCACCACCCATCCATCAATTTCCTCCACGTGCTACCCACCATTCATTGTCATAATCATAGTTGAGATCGTTCCCATCTTCGCTTGATCCAATCTACATCTTATCTAATTTGTTTTGAAAAGAGGGAGAGAGAAAAAAAGATAGAGAAAAAAAACGAGAGAAAAAAAAGTAAAAAAAAGCCAGAGAAAAAAAAGAAAGGAAAAGAAAAAAAGTGTGAGAAAAAAAAGAGAGGAGAAAAAAAACAAAATTCGGATCTATCTAGACTCAATCTCGTAGTTGAATTCGGATTGGAATCTGTTTTGTGCACTGTTTAGTAAAACAGGCATAACTTCCTCATATGAAGTCTATTTTGGCTCCGCGAGTACTCAAATGAAAGCTAGCGACGAGCCGCATCTAAATAATTGCAGAAGCTAGTTCAGTATTTGGCACCTCAACATCAGCTTCTAAAAAGGTTTACTGCTATTGTGATCTTCACTTATATCTTGCTGTCCAGAGCTACTTCATATCCTTTATTGATGCTAGTTGTGCTACGACGTGACCTCATTAGTGTTCTAGGCTCGCGTCTCTAGTTTGGTCTAGCCTAGGACCAGCACAGTACCGTCGTTGAGCATTTATTCAACATTGCATCTCTGAATTAATTATTGCTAATCTTTTGCTACCATATATAGCCAACCCAGCTCCACATATTTCTACACCGTGTATACGTACGTTCCCCTGGCAATCGTTTTACACAATCTTCGGAGTTATTTGACACTGCTGGTTGCCTGTCACCACCTGCCGCATGGTAAGAACTTGTAAGATATTGATATTTGCTTTACTGTGAGCACTTTACAACCACATCCTAGTAGTTCATAGGAACATTATTCTCGAATTTTGGCATGACAGGTTCCAGAGATAGAAGTTCTTGGATGACGGACACATCTTCACCATCACGAGAGTTGGGACAACACACACAACCATATGGTCAGGTTATCTCTTTACCATCATTTGAGGGTAGATTTAATCCTGCTATTTATCTAGCTTGGGAGCTTGAAGTAGAACAAGTTTTTAGTCACCATGATTTTTCTGAACTTGAGAGAGTACGAGCTACCATTAGAGCATTTACTAGTTTTGCTTCTGTTCGGTGGAGTGTACATTGTAAGAAAAACATTGATAACCAACCCACAACTTGGAAAGTTTTAAAAGCTGTAATGAGACAACATTTTTTTCCTCCTTACTATCGTCGTGAATTGCGTCGCAAATTGGAGCAATTAAAACAAGGCAGTAACACTGTTCATGCTTACTACCAAGAGTTCAAATCTTATATGCATCATTGTGACATAGAAGAATCTGAGGATGATACAATGAATAGATTTTTTGGTGGTTTGAACCATGATATTCAGGCAAGATTTCAGTATATTCCTCGTTGCATTACTGGTATGTATGTCCGTGCTTGTATCTTTGAGAGACAAATACAGGAGGATGCATTGGGTGACTACAACAACTACTATTCCAGTTCATGCTCACCACTGCCGGTTGGTTACTCCACTATTGCACCTACTAGAGCAGCCCCACCTCGGATTGTGAGCACGATATCATCTCAAGAGTATGGTACATTGTCAACGTCCGTACCTACATCAGCTACATCTCTACGAGATAACAGTAAAGGTCTTGATGATATAACTTCACATGAGAATGAAGCATGCCTAGTTAATTTGAATGCATCATGTGTTGAGTTACCTGTTGATTTGAGCACACCACCTATTTTAGAGACTCTTGTTACTGTCATGAATGCGTCATGTGATCAAACAGCTGAAATATCAACAATTTTGAGTGCACCCATTGAATTAACTGTTGATTGCAAAAGAACCAATGTTTAATCATTTTGATATGACCTCTAATCTTGATGATGATTCTGTGTCCAATGACTTATTGCATGTTTGCTTATTTAAGCATGTTGTAGCATGTAAATTCGATGCAAGTAAGGTTTATTCATCAAAGTTAGGATGGTTTAATGATGAACATTGCCAATCTTTTGAAGAGAATAAGAGCTTCACTTATATGTGCAAACTGAGTTCCAATATTTTCATGCCTTCTACTTCTTGTGATAATTTTTTGGCTTTAGATTTTATGAACAATGAAAGTTACTCATGTATACATGTGACATATGTGCAAAAATCAAGGGAAGTTAAAATGGATGACATATACATATACAACATGTACACCTTGTCTCTTTTGTTAGCCACATTTCAGATTAAGCAATGCCGAGGATGATGAGGACATGACTACCTTGGATACGACCAAAAATATTGCATACATGCATATTTTTCAGGTGATTTCTAATGCAAACTATTCAATAGTCTATTTATGTTATCCAGAACAAAAATACTTCACACACTTTTGTGTTTTGTCTAATTGCAGGTGTATGGGACATTTGTACAATACACATATGAAGATAAGGGAAAAGGAGATGTTTAGTTTGTGTTCAAAAAGTCCTCTCACGTCACTTTTGGGCCAAGAGAAGATAGAGTCCAAGTCTCTCACGTTCTGGATTCAAATTCGGACTGCACAGACATACCTGACTCAAAACGCCAACAACTTTTTCATACGGACTCCGAATTGGGTGATTCTTTTTTTGTTGGAAACTAGATTTCGTGCTCTTTCCATCCCAATTGGATTCACCTTCAAATTTGTCCGGAGCGTTGAGTTACGGACGAAACAATCTGACGTTGCAACAGAATCCGAGTCAAACTACAAGCCCAAAGGTGTTGCATCACCTCCACTTGGGCCCATGAGCCTTGTACGACCTAGGGTTAGTTTTAGGCTGCCTTGGGACGTCCTCCCACCTCCTTGGCCGCCACCCCTTGCTCCTATATAAGTAGATCCATCTAGTAGCTTTTTCCTTTGGATTTGTTTAGTTAAAAGTTAGCCATTGCAACTTCGTGTACTTCGTTTGTGTCCAACGACCAGACCAAGACCGCTTCCGGATCCCCACCATTATCAATACTTCATATATATTTGCAATATTCAGATTGCTTTATCATATTCTTGCTCGTTCTTCGATGGCTTGCAGGAATAGACCTTCGTGGTCAGGCTGACCGTGCTTCCAGCATCGTCAGTAACCTCAGGAGATTGGTTTAGCGATTGCTAAGGCGCAACTCGTGCATGTTTGTAGTCGGATCGTCAAAGTTGTCTCCACCAAATCGATAGTTATCATCTCATCAAAAGATCGGGACCCTCGCCTCTATCAAGTGGTATCAGTTTTCAGGTTGCTCGGTGAGAATTTCTAGTTTTCCTAGATTAGATTTATTTTCTTACCTATTGTCCAAGAAAAATCCACAAAAAAGAGTTAGATCTATTCATCCTTTGTCCAAGCCAGTCTGAACCTTTGCAATTTTCTTTTCATTGCTTGCATAGTTGAATTATCGGTTGCATCATCGTGTCGAGTTGCTGGTCTTAGTGTCTAGGTCGTTTAGAGTTTCGAGTTCTGTTCACATTAGTCACATCGCCGCTGCATCGTTATCCCTTCCGCTGTCCACCACCCATCCATCAATTTCCTCCACGTGCTACCCACCGTTCATTGTCATAATCATATTTGAGATCATTCCCATCTTCGCTTGATCCAATCTACATCTTATCTAGTTTGTTTTGGAAAGAGGGAGAGAGAAAAAAAAAGATAGAGAAAAAAAACGAGAGAAAAAAAGTAAAAAAAAGTCAGAGAAAAAAAAGAAAGGAAAAGAAAAAAAAGTGTGAGAAAAAAAAGAGAGGAGAAAAAAATATAAAATTCGGATCTATTTAGACTCAATCTCGTAGTTGAATTCGGATTGAAATCTGTTTTGTGCACTGTTCAGTAAAACAGGCATAACTTCCTCATATGAAGTCTGTTTTGGCTCCGCGAGTACTCAAATGAAAGCTAGCGACGAGCCGCATCTAAATAGTTGCAGAAGCTAGTTCAGTATTTGGCACCTCAACATCAGCTTCTAAATAGGTCTACTGCTATTGTGATCTTCACTTATATCTTGCTGTCCAGAGCTACTTCATATCCTTTATTGATGATAGTTGTGCTACGACGTGACCTCATTAGTGTTCTAGGCTCACGTCTCTAGTGGTCTAGCCTAGGACCAGCACAGTACCGTCGTTGAGCGTTTATTCAACATTGCATCTCTGAATTGATTATTGCTAATCTTTTGCTACCATATATAGCCAACCCAGCTCCACATATTTCTACACCGTGTATACGTACGTTCCCTTGGCAATCGTTTTACACAATCTTCGGAGTTATTTGACACCACTGGTTGCCTGTCACCATCTGTCGCATGGTAAGAACTTGTAAGATATTGATATTTTCTTTACTGTGAGCACTTTACAACCACATCCTAGTAGTTCATAGGAACATTATTGTCGAATTTTGGTTCTTGTTTCTACTAATCATGACAGGTTCTAGAGATAGAAGTTCTTGGATGACGGACGCATCTTCACCATTACGAGAGTTGGGACAACACACACAAGCATATGGTCAGGTTATCTCTTTACCATTATTTGAGGGTAGATTTAATCCTGCTATTTATCTAGCTTGGGAGCTTGAAGTAGAACAAGTTTTTAGTCACCATGATTTTTCTGAACTTGAGAGAGTACGAGCTACCATTAGAGCATTTACTGGTTTTGCTTCTGTTTGCTGGAGTGTACATTGTAAGAAAAACATTGATAACCAACCCACAACTTGGAAAGTTTTGAAAGCTGTAATGAGACAACATTTTTTTCCTCCTTACCATCGTCGTGAATTGCGTCGCAAATTGGAGCAATTAAAACAAGGTAGTAACACTGTTCGTGCTTACTACCAAGAGTTCAAATCTTATATGCATCATTGTGACATAGAAGAATCTGAGGATGACACAATGAATAGATTTTTTGGTCGTTTGAACCATGATATTCAGGCAAGATTTCAGTATATTCCTCGTTGCATTACTGGTATGTATGTCCGTGCTTGTACCTTTGAGAGACAAATACAGGAGGATGCATTGGGTGACTACAACAACTACTATTCCAGTTCATGCTCACCACCGCCGGTTGGTTACTCCACTATTGCCCCTACTAGAGCAGCCCCACCTCGGATTGTGAGCGCGATATCATCTCAAGAGTATGGTACATTGTCAACGTCCGTACCTACATCAGCTACATCTCTGCGAGGTAACAGTAAAAGTCTTGATGATATAACTTCACATGAGAATGAAGCATGCCTAGTTGACTTGAATGCATCATGTGTTGAGTTACCTGTTGATTTGAGCACACCACCTATTTTAGAGACTCTTGTTACTGTCATGAATGCGTCATGTGATCAAACAACTGAAATATCAACAATTTTGAGTGCACCCATTGAATTAACTGTTGATGCAAAAGAACCAATGTTTAATCATTTTGATATGACCTCTAATCTTGATGATGATTCTGTGTCCAATGACTTATTGCATGTTTGCTTATTTAAGCATGTTGTAGCATGTAATTTTGATGCAAGTAAGGTTTATTCATCGAAGTTAGGATGGTTTAATGATGAACATTGCCAATCTTTTGAAGAGAATAAGAGCTTCACTTATATGTGCAAACTGAGTTTCAATATTTTCATGCCTTCTACTTCTTGTGATAATTTTTTGGCTTTAGATTTTATGAACAATGAAAGTTACTCATGTATACATGTGACATATGTGCAAAAATCAAGGGAAGTTAAAATGGATGACATATACATATACAACATGTACACCTTGTCTCTTTTGTTAGCCACATTTCAGATTAAGCAATGCCGAGGATGATGAGGACATGACTACCTTGGATACGACCAAAAATATTGCATACATGCATATTTGTCAGGTGATTTCTAATGCAAACTATTCAATAGTCTATTTATGTTATCCAGAACAAAAATACTTCACACACTTTTGTGTTTTGTCTAATTGCAGGTGTATGGGACATTTGTACAATACACATATGAAGATAAGGGAAAAGGAGATGTTTAGTTTGTGTTCAAAAAGTCCTCTCACGTCACTTTTGGGCCAAGAGAAGATAGAGTCCAAGTCTCTCACGTTCTGGATTCAAATTCAGACTTCACAGACATACCTGACTCAAAACGCCAACAACTTTTTCATACGGACTCCGAATTGGGTGATTCTTTTTTTGTTGGAAACTAGATTTCGTGCTCTTTCCATCCCAATTGGATTCACCTTCAAATTCGTCTGGAGCGTTGAGTTACGGACGAAACAATCTGACGTTGCAGCAGAATCCGAGTCAAACTACAAGCCCAAAGATGTTGCATCACCTCCACTTGGGCCCATGAGCCTTGTACGACCTAGGGTTAGTTTTAGGCTGCCTTGGGACGTCCTCCCACCTCCTTGGCCGCCACCCCTTGCTCCTATATAAGTAGACCCATCTAGTAGCTTTTTCCTTGGGATTTTTTTAGTTAAAAGTTAGCCATTGCAACTTCGTGTACTTCGTTTGTGTCCAACGACCAGACCAAGACCACTTCCGGATCCCCACCATTATCAATACTTCATATATATTTGCAATATTCAGATTGCTTTATCATATTCTTGCTCGTTCTTCGATTGCTTGCAGGAATAGAACTTCGTGGTCAGGCTGACCATGCTTCCAGCATCGTTAGTAACCTCAGGAGATTGGTTTAGCGATTGCTAAGGCACAACGTCGTGCACGTTTGTAGTCGGATCGTCAAAGTCGTCTCCACCAAATCGATAGTTATCATCTCATCAAAAGATCGGGACCCTCGCCTCTATCAAGTGGTATCACTTTTCAGGTTGCTCGGTGAGAATTTCCAGTTTTCCTAGATTAGATTTATTTTACTTACCTATTGTCCAAGAACAATCCACAAAAAAGAGTTAGATCTATTCATCCTTTGTCCAAGCCAGTCTGAGCCTTTGCAATTTTCTTTTCATTGCTTGCATAGTTGAATTATCGGTTGCATCGTCGTGTCGAGTTGCTGGTCTTAGTGTCTAGGTCGTTTAGAGTTTCGAGTTCTGTTCACATTAGTCACGTCGCCGCTGCATCGTTATCCCTTCCGCTGTCCACCACCCATCCATCAATTTCCTCCACGTGCTACCCACCATTCATTGTCATAATCATAGTTGAGATCGTTCCCATCTTCGCTTGATCCAATCTACATCTTATCTAATTTGTTTTGAAAAGAGGGAGAGAGAAAAAAAGATAGAGAAAAAAAACAAGAGAAAAAAAAGTAAAAAAAAGCCAGAGAAAAAAAAGAAAGGAAAAGAAAAAAAGTGTGAGTAAAAAAAGAGAGGAGAAAAAAAACAAAATTCGGATCTATCTAGACTCAATCTCGTAGTTGAATTCGGATTGGAATCTGTTTTGTGCACTGTTTAGTAAAACAGGCATAACTTCCTCATATGAAGTCTATTTTGGCTCCGCGAGTACTCAAATGAAAGCTAGCGACGAGCCGCATCTAAATAATTGCAGAAGCTAGTTCAGTATTTGGCACCTCAACATCAGCTTCTAAATAGGTTTACTGCTATTGTGATCTTCACTTATATCTTGCTGTCCAGAGCTACTTCATATCCTTTATTGATGCTAGTTGTGCTACGACGTGACCTCATTAGTGTTCTAGGCTCGCGTCTCTAGTTTGGTCTAGCCTAGGACCAGCACAGTACCGTCGTTGAGCATTTATTCAACATTGCATCTCTGAATTAATTATTGCTAATCTTTTGCTACCATATATAGCCAACCCAGCTCCACATATTTCTACACCGTGTATACGTACGTTCCCCTGGCAATCGTTTTACACAATCTTCGGAGTTATTTGACACTGCTGGTTGCCTGTCACCACCTGCCGCATGGTAAGAACTTGTAAGATATTGATATTTGCTTTACTGTGAGCACTTTACAACCACATCCTAGTAGTTCATAGGAACATTATTCTCGAATTTTGGCATGACAGGTTCCAGAGATAGAAGTTCTTGGATGACGGACACATCTTCACCATCACGAGAGTTGGGACAACACACACAACCATATGGTCAGGTTATCTCTTTACCATCATTTGAGGGTAGATTTAATCCTGCTATTTATCTAGCTTGGGAGCTTGAAGTAGAACAAGTTTTTAGTCACCATGATTTTTCTGAACTTGAGAGAGTACGAGCTACCATTAGAGCATTTACTAGTTTTGCTTCTGTTCGGTGGAGTGTACATTGTAAGAAAAACATTGATAACCAACCCACAACTTGGAAAGTTTTAAAAGATGTAATGAGACAACATTTTTTTCCTCCTTACTATCGTCGTGAATTGCGTCGCAAATTGGAGCAATTAAAACAAGGCAGTAACACTGTTCATGCTTACTACCAAGAGTTCAAATCTTATATGCATCATTGTGACATAGAAGAATCTGAGGATGATACAATGAATAGATTTTTTGGTGGTTTGAACCATGATATTCAGGCAAGATTTCAGTATATTCCTCGTTGCATTACTGGTATGTATGTCCGTGCTTGTATCTTTGAGAGACAAATACAGGAGGATGCATTGGGTGACTACAACAACTACTATTCCAGTTCATGCTCACCACTGCCGGTTGGTTACTCCACTATTGCACCTACTTGAGCAGCCCCACCTCGGATTGTGAGCACGATATCATCTCAAGAGTATGGTACATTGTCAACGTCCGTACCTACATCAGCTACATCTCTACGAGATAACAGTAAAGGTCTTGATGATATAACTTCACATGAGAATGAAGCATGCCTAGTTAATTTGAATGCATCATGTGTTGAGTTACCTGTTGATTTGAGCACACCACCTATTTTAGAGACTCTTGTTACTGTCATGAATGCGTCATGTGATCAAACAGCTGAAATATCAACAATTTTGAGTGCACCCGTTGAATTAACTGTTGATTGCAAAAGAACCAATGTTTAATCATTTTGATATGACCTCTAATCTTGATGATGATTCTGTGTCCAATGACTTATTGCATGTTTGCTTATTTAAGCATGTTGTAGCATGTAAATTCGATGCAAGTAAGGTTTATTCATCAAAGTTAGGATGGTTTAATGAAGAACATTGCCAATCTTTTGAAGAGAATAAGAGCTTCACTTATATGTGCAAACTGAGTTCCAATATTTTCATGCCTTTTACTTCTTGTGATAATTTTTTGGCTTTAAATTTTATGAACAATGAGAGTTACTCATGTATACATGTGACATATGTGCAAAAATCAAGGGAAGTTAAAATGGATGACATATACATATACAACATGTACACCTTGTCTCTTTTGTTAGCCACATTTCAGATTAAGCAATGCCGAGGATGATGAGGACATGACTACCTTGGATACGACCAAAAATATTGCATACATGCATATTTGTCAGGTGATTTCTAATGCAAACTATTCAATAGTCTATTTATGTTATCCAGAACAAAAATACTTCACACACTTTTGTGTTTTGTCTAATTGCAGGTGTATGGGACATTTGTACAATACACATATGAAGATAAGGGAAAAGGAGATGTTTAGTTTGTGTTCAAAAAGTCCTCTCACGTCACTTTTGGGCCAAGAGAAGATAGAGTCCAAGTCTCTCACGTTCTGGATTCAAATTCGGACTGCACAGACATACCTGACTCAAAACGCCAACAACTTTTTCATACGGACTCCGAATTGGGTGATTCTTTTTTTGTTGGAAACTAGATTTCGTGCTCTTTCCATCCCAATTGGATTCACCTTCAAATTTGTCCGGAGCGTTGAGTTACGGACGAAACAATCTGACGTTGCAACAGAATCCGAGTCAAACTACAAGCCCAAAGGTGTTGCATCACCTCCACTTGGGCCCATGAGCCTTGTACGACCTAGGGTTAGTTTTAGGCTGCCTTGGGACGTCCTCCCACCTCCTTGGCCGCCACCCCTTGCTCCTATATAAGTAGATCCATCTAGTAGCTTTTTCCTTTGGATTTGTTTAGTTAAAAGTTAGCCATTGCAACTTCGTGTACTTCGTTTGTGCCCAACGACCAGACCAAGACCGCTTCCGGATCCCCACCATTATCAATACTTCATATATATTTGCAATATTCAGATTGCTTTATCATATTCTTGCTCGTTCTTCGATTGCTTGCAGGAATAGACCTTCGTGGTCAGGCTGACCGTGCTTCCAGCATCGTCAGTAACCTCAGGAGATTGGTTTAGCGATTGCTAAGGCGCAACTCGTGCATGTTTGTAGTCGGATCGTCAAAGTTGTCTCCACCAAATCGATAGTTATCATCTCATCAAAAGATCGGGACCCTCGCCTCTATCAAGTGGTATCAGTTTTCAGGTTGCTCGGTGAGAATTTCTAGTTTTCCTAGATTAGATTTATTTTCTTACCTATTGTCCAAGAAAAATCCACAAAAAAGAGTTAGATCTATTCATCCTTTGTCCAAGCCAGTCTGAGCCTTTGCAATTTTCTTTTCATTGCTTGCATAGTTGAATTATCGGTTGCATCATCGTGTCGAGTTGCTGGTCTTAGTGTCTAGGTCGTTTAGAGTTTCGAGTTCTGTTCACATTAGTCACATCGCCGCTGCATCGTTATCCCTTCCGCTGTCCACCACCCATCCATCAATTTCCTCCACGTGCTACCCACCGTTCATTGTCATAATCATATTTGAGATCGTTCCCATCTTCGCTTGATCCAATCTACATCTTATCTAGTTTGTTTTGGAAAGAGGGAGAGAGAAAAAAAAAGATAGAGAAAAAAAACGAGAGAAAAAAAGTAAAAAAAAGTCAGAGAAAAAAAAGAAAGGAAAAGAAAAAAAAGTGTGAGAAAAAAAAGAGAGGAGAAAAAAATATAAAATTCGGATCTATCTAGACTCAATCTCGTAGTTGAATTCGGATTGAAATCTGTTTTGTGCACTGTTCAGTAAAACAGGCATAACTTCCTCATATGAAGTCTGTTTTGGCTCCGCGAGTACTCAAATGAAAGCTAGCGACGAGCCGCATCTAAATAGTTGCAGAAGCTAGTTCAGTATTTGGCACCTCAACATCAGCTTCTAAATAGGTCTACTGCTATTGTGATCTTCACTTATATCTTGCTGTCCAGAGCTACTTCATATCCTTTATTGATGATAGTTGTGCTACGACGTGACCTCATTAGTGTTCTAGGCTCACGTCTCTAGTGGTCTAGCCTAGGACCAGCACAGTACCGTCGTTGAGCGTTTATTCAACATTGCATCTCTGAATTGATTATTGCTAATCTTTTGCTACCATATATAGCCAACCCAGCTCCACATATTTCTACACCGTGTATACGTACGTTCCCTTGGCAATCATTTTACACAATCTTCGGAGTTATTTGACACCACTGGTTGCCTGTCACCATCTGTCGCATGGTAAGAACTTGTAAGATATTGATATTTGCTTTACTGTGAGCACTTTACAACCACATCCTAGTAGTTCATAGGAACATTATTCTCGAATTTTGGTTCTTGTTTCTACTAATCATGACAGGTTCCAGAGATAGAAGTTCTTGGATGACGGACGCATCTTCACCATCACGAGAGTTGGGACAACACACACAAGCATATGGTCAGGTTATCTCTTTACCATTATTTGAGGGTAGATTTAATCCTGCTATTTATCTAGCTTGGGAGCTTGAAGTAGAACAAGTTTTTAGTCACCATGATTTTTCTGAACTTGAGAGAGTACGAGCTACCATTAGAGCATTTACTGGTTTTGCTTCTGTTTGCTGGAGTGTACATTGTAAGAAAAACATTGATAACCAACCCACAACTTGGAAAGTTTTGAAAGCTGTAATGAGACAACATTTTTTTCCTCCTTACCATCGTCGTGAATTGCGTCGCAAATTGGAGCAATTAAAACAAGGCAGTAACACTGTTCATGCTTACTACCAAGAGTTCAAATCTTATATGCATCATTGTGACATAGAAGAATCTGAGGATGACACAATGAATAGATTTTTTGGTCGTTTGAACCATGATATTCAGGCAAGATTTCAGTATATTCCTCGTTGCATTACTAGTATGTATGTCCGTGCTTGTACCTTTGAGAGACAAATACAGGAGGATGCATTGGGTGACTACAACAACTACTATTCCAGTTCATGCTCACCACCGCCGGTTGGTTACTCCACTATTGCCCCTACTAGAGCAGCCCCACCTCGGATTGTGAGCGCGATATCATCTCAAGAGTATGGTACATTGTCAACGTCCGTACCTACATCAGCTACATCTCTGCGAGGTAACAGTAAAAGTCTTGATGATATAACTTCACATGAGAATGAAGCATGCCTAGTTGACTTGAATGCATCATGTGTTGAGTTACCTGTTGATTTGAGCACACCACCTATTTTAGAGACTCTTGTTACTGTCATGAATGCGTCATGTGATCAAACAACTGAAATATCAACAATTTTGAGTGCACCCATTGAATTAACTGTTGATGCAAAAGAACCAATGTTTAATCATTTTGATATGACCTCTAATCTTGATGATGATTCTGTGTCCAATGACTTATTGCATGTTTGCTTATTTAAGCATGTTGTAGCATGTAAATTTGATGCAAGTAAGGTTTATTCATCGAAGTTAGGATGGTTTAATGATGAACATTGCCAATCTTTTGAAGAGAATAAGAGCTTCACTTATATGTGCAAACTGAGTTTCAATATTTTCATGCCTTCTACTTCTTGTGATAATTTTTTGGCTTTAGATTTTATGAACAATGAAAGTTACTCATGTATACATGTGACATATGTGCAAAAATCAAGGGAAGTTAAAATGGATGACATATACATATACAACATGTACACCTTGTCTCTTTTGTTAGCCACATTTCAGATTAAGCAATGCCGAGGATGATGAGGACATGACTACCTTGGATACGACCAAAAATATTGCATACATGCATATTTGTCAGGTGATTTCTAATGCAAACTATTCAATAGTCTATTTATGTTATCCAGAACAAAAATACTTCACACACTTTTGTGTTTTGTCTAATTGCAGGTGTATGGGACATTTGTACAATACACATATGAAGATAAGGGAAAAGGAGATGTTTAGTTTGTGTTCAAAAAGTCCTCTCACGTCACTTTTGGGCCAAGAGAAGATAGAGTCCAAGTCTCTCACGTTCTGGATTCAAATTCAGACTTCACAGACATACCTGACTCAAAACGCCAACAACTTTTTCATACGGACTCCGAATTGGGTGATTCTTTTTTTGTTGGAAAATAGATTTCGTGCTCTTTCCATCCCAATTGGATTCACCTTCAAATTCGTCTGGAGCGTTGATTTACGGACAAAACAATCTGACGTTGCAGCAGAATCCGAGTCAAACTACAAGCCCAAAGATGTTGCATCACCTCCACTTGGGCCCATGAGCCTTGTACGACCTAGGGTTAGTTTTAGGCTGCCTTGGGACGTCCTCCCACCTCCTTGGCCGCCACCCCTTGCTCCTATATAAGTAGACCCATCTAGTAGCTTTTTCCTTGGGATTTTTTTAGTTAAAAGTTAGCCATTGCAACTTCGTGTACTTCGTTTGTGTCCAACGACCAGACCAAGACCACTTCCGGATCCCCACCATTATCAATACTTCATATATATTTGCAATATTCAGATTGATTTATCATATTCTTGCTCGTTCTTCGATTGCTTGCAGGAATAGACCTTCGTGGTCAGGCTGACCGTGCTTCCAGCATCGTCAGCAACCTCAGGAGATTGGTTTAGCGATTGCTAAGGCGCAACGTCGTGCACGTTTGTAGTCAGATCGTCAAAGTTGTCTCCACCAAATCGATAGTTATCATCTCATCAAAAGATCGGGACCCTCGCCTCTATCAAGTGGTATCACTTTTCAGGTTGCTCGGTGAGAATTTCTAGTTTTCCTAGATTAGATTTATTTTCTTACCTATTGTCCAAGAAAAATCCACAAAAAAGAGTTAGATCTATTCATCCTTTGTCCAAGCCAGTCTGAGCCTTTGCAATTTTCTTTTCATTGCTTGCATAGTTGAATTATCGGTTGCATCGTCGTGTCGAGTTGCTGGTCTTAGTGTCTAGGTCGTTTAGAGTTTCGAGTTCTGTTCACATTAGTCACATCGCCGCTGCATCGTTATCCCTTCCGCTGTCCACCACCCATCCATCAATTTCCTCCACGTGCTACCCACCGTTCATTGTCATAATCATAGTTGAGATCGTTCCCATCTTCGCTTGATCCAATCTACATCTTATCTAGTTTGTTTTGGAAAGAGGGAGAGAGAAAAAAAAGATAGAGAAAAAAAACGACAGAAAAAAAAGTAAAAAAAAGTCAGAGAAAAAAAAGAAAGGAAAAGAAAAAAAAAGTGTGAGAAAAAAAAGAGAGGAGAAAATAAAATAAAATTCGGATCTATCTAGACTCAATCTCGTAGTTGAATTCGAATTGAAATCTGTTTTGTGCACTGTTCAGTAAAACAGGCATAACTTCCTCATATGAAGTCTGTTTTGGCTCCGCGAGTACTCAAATGAAAGCTAGTGACGAGCCGCATCTAAATAGTTGCAGAAGCTAGTTCAGTATTTGGCACCTCAACATCAGCTTCTAAATAGGTCTACTGCTATTGTGATCTTCACTTATATCTTGCTGTCCAGAGCTACTTCATATCCTTTATTGATGCTAGTTGTGCTACAACGTGACCTCATTAGTGTTCTAGGCTCACGTCTCTAGTGGTCTAGCCTAGGACCAGCACAGTACCGTCGTTGAGCGTTTATTCAACATTGCATCTCTGAATTCATTATTGCTAATCTTTTGCTACCATACATAGCCAACCTAGCTCCACATATTTCTACACCGTGTATACGTACGTTCCCTTGGTAATCGTTTTACACAATCTTCGGAGTTATTTGACACCGTTGGTTGCCTGTCACCACCTGCCGCATGGTAAGAACTTGTAAGATATTGATATTTGCTTTACTGTGAGCACTTTACAACCACATCCTAGTAGTTCATAGGAACATTATTCTCGAATTTTGGTTCTTGTTTCTACTAATCATGACAGGTTCCAGAGATAGAAGTTCTTCGATGACGGACACATCTTCACCATCACGAGAGTTGGGACAACACACACAAGCATATGGTCAGGTTATCTCTTTACCATCATTTGAGGGTAGATTTAATCCTGCTATTTATCTAGCTTGGGAGCTTGAAGTAGAACAAGTTTTAGTCACCATGAATTTTCTGAACTTGAGAGAGTACGAGCTACCATTAGAGCATTTACTGGTTTTGCTTCTGTTTGGTGGAGTGTACATTGTAAGAAAAACATTGATAACCAACCCACAACTTGGAAAGTTTTGAAATCTGTAATGAGACAACATTTTTTCCTCCTTACTATCGTCGTGAATTGCGTCGCAAATTGGAGCAATTAAAACAAGGCAGTAACACTGTTCATGCTTACTACCAAGAGTTCAAATCTTATATGCATCATTGTGACATAGAAGAATCTGAGGATGATACAATGAATAGATTTTTTGGTGGTTTGAACCATGATATTCAGGCAAGATTTCAGTATATTCCTCGTTGCATTACTGGTATGTATGTCCGTGCTTGTACCTTTGAGAGACAAATACAGGAGGATGCATTGGGTGACTACAACAACTACTATTCCAGTTCATGCTCACCACTGCCGGTTGGTTACTCCACTATTGCACCTACTAGAGCAGCCCCACCTCGGATTGTGAGCACGATATCATCTCAAGAGTATGGTACATTGTCAACGTCCGTACCTACATCAGCTACATCTCTACGAGGTAACAGTAAAGGTCTTGATGATATAACTTCACATGAGAATGAAGCATGCCTAGTTAATTTGAATGCATCATGTGTTGAGTTACCTGTTGATTTGAGCACACCACCTATTTTAGAGACTCTTGTTACTGTCATGAATGCGTCATGTGATCAAACAGCTGAAATATCAACAATTTTGAGTGCACCCATTGAATTAACTGTTGATTGCAAAAGAACCAATGTTTAATCATTTTGATATGACCTCTAATCTTGATGATGATTCTGTGTCCAATGACTTATTGCATGTTTGCTTATTTAAGCATGTTGTAGCATGTAAATTCGATGCAAGTAAGGTTTATTCATCAAAGTTAGGATGGTTTAATGATGAACATTGCCAATCTTTTGAAAAGAATAAGAGCTTCACTTATATGTGCAAACTGAGTTCCAATATTTTCATGCCTTCTACTTCTTGTGATAATTTTTTGGCTTTAGATTTTATGAACAATGAAAGTTACTCATGTATACATTTGACATATGTGCAAAAATCAAGGGAAGTTAAAATGGATGACATATACATATACAACATGTACACCTTGTCTCTTTTGTTAGCCACATTTCAGATTAAGCAATGCCGAGGATGATGAGGACATGACTACCTTGGATACGACCAAAAATATTGCATACATGCATATTTGTCAGGTGATTTCTAATGCAAACTATTCAATAGTCTATTTATGTTATCCAGAACAAAAATACTTCACACACTTTTGTGTTTTGTCTAATTGCAGGTGTATGGGACATTTGTACAATCCACATATGAAGATAAGGGAAAAGGAGATGTTTAATTAATGTTCAAAAAGTCCTCTCACGTCACTTTTGGGCCAAGAGAAGATAGAGTCCAAGTCTCTCACGTTCTGGATTCAAATTCGGACTGCACAGACATATCTGACTCAAAACGCCAACAACTTTTTCATACGGACTCCGAATTGGGTGATTCTTTTTTTGTTAGAAACTAGATTTCGTGCTCTCTCCATCCCAATTGGATTCACCTTCAAATTCGTCCGGAGCATTGAGTTACGGACGAAACAATCTGACGTTGCAGCAGAATCCGAGTCAAACTACAAGCCCAAAGGTGTTGCATCACCTCCACTTGGGCCCATGAGCCTTGTACGACCTAGGGTTAGCTTTAGGCTGCCTTGAGACGTCCTCCCACCTCCTTGGCCGCCACCCCTTGGTCCTATATAAGTAGATCCATCTAGTAGCTTTTTCCTTGGGATTTGTTTAGTTAAAAGTTAGCCATTGCAACTTCGTGTACTTCGTTTGTGTCCAACGACCAGACCAAGACCGCTTCCGGATCCCCACCATTATCAATACTTCATATATATTTGCAATATTCAGATTGCTTTATCATATTCTTGCTCGTTCTTCGATTGCTTGCAGGAATAGACCTTCGTGGTCAGGCTGACCGTGCTTCCAGCATCGTCAGTAACCTCAGGAGATTGGTTTAGCGATTGCTAAGGCGCAACTCGTGCACGTTTGTAGTCGGATCGTCAAAGTCGTCTCCACCAAATCGATAGTTATCATCTCATCGAAAGATCGGGACCCTCGCCTCTATCAAGTGGTATCAGTTTTCAGGTTGCTCGGTGAGAATTTCTAGTTTTCCTAGATTAGATTTATTTTCTTACCTATTGTCCAAGAAAAATCCACAAAAAAGAGTTAGATCTATTCATCCTTTGTCCAAGCCAGTCTGATCCTTTGCAATTTTCTTTTCATTGCCTGCATAGTTGAATTATCGGTTGCATCGTCGTGTCGAGTTGCTGGTCTTAGTGTCTAGGTCGTTTAGAGTTTCGAGTTCTATTCACATTAGTCACATCGCCGCTGCATCGTTATCCCTTTCGCTGTCCACCACCCATCCATCAATTTCCTCCACGTGCTACCCACCGTTCATTGTCATAATCATAGTTGAGATCGTTCCCATCTTCGCTTGATCCAATCTACATCTTATTTAGTTTGTTTTGGAAAGAGGGAGAGAGAAAAAAAGATAGAGAAAATGATGAGGACATCAATACCATTGTTACACCCACAGCCCCTACTGCTACATATACGGGACCAATTACTAGAGCTCGCGCACGCCAATTAAATTATCAGGTACTTTCGTTTCTTGGTAATGATTCTAATGTTCATGAGAATATGATGCTGCCTAAATTGGATACATTTGTTTTGCTTACAAATGAAGGGCCTAGCTTGGAGAAGGATGAACAGTGGAGCAAGAACAAGCATGGAGATGATGGCATCCGCAAGGAGAACAAGAACGGAGTTACAAGTGATGATTTCAGGACTTTGAAGCCACCATAATGGGTGCATGAAGCCTTGGACGAAATATACAAGATGCCACTTCATAAATTTCGTCCCGAGGCTATTATAGGTGCTGCGTCACCTTTTTATTGGGCCAGGCCCATGTAATTTTGAAATACATAAGTATAGGCTATTTTTGGAGTCCGTATGTGTGGGGAAACAAGAGATAGGGTTGATTTCGGACCCCTCCACCAAGGGCCACGAAATTCCCCCTCTCTTCATCCATATATACAGCCCTTAGGGCACCGTTTAGACTTTGGGTTTTGTTTAGATTAAAAGTTCGCCATAGCTGCAACTTCGCTTACTTCGTTTGTGTTCAACGACCAGACAAAGGCGTCACAGAACCCCACCTTGATCAATAAAGCTTTCATCTTATATTCGCAATATCCAGATTGCAATCTTAGTTTCTTGCTTGTTCTTTGTTTGCTCGCAGGAAACAGACCCTCGTGGTCAGGTTGATCGTGCTTCGGCGTGGTCAATAACCTCTCAGAGTTGGTTTCCTCGCACGTTCATAGTCGGATCATCAAAGTCGACTTCCACCAAAGCGATATCCATCATCTCATCGAAAGACGGGACAACTTTGCCTCTATCAAGTGGTATCGGATTTCCAGGTTGCTCGGTGAGATTTTACAGTTTTTCGTAGTTTAGATCGAGTCTGTTCTTCATACCTACAGTCCATGAAAAAACCACACAAAAAAATTAGGGTTAGTTCATCATATCCGAACCAATCTGAGCCTTTGCATAATCTTTTTAGGGTTTTGCTTTGTTGAATTTGCGGTTGCATTGTCGGTCTAGTTGCTGGTCTTAGAGTCTAGTCTTTTAGAGTTTGGAGTTCTGGTCATAAGTTGTCACGCCGCCGCCGCACCATCATCATCGCCCCTGCCATCTACCACCACCGCTCCGAATCCGTATCCATATACCACCACCAATACGTATCCATATACCACCACCGATCCATATCCATATACTACCACCGCTACCACCACCGCTGCCATATACCACCACCATATATCCACCATCAATCCGAGTTCCTTGCATATTAGGTTTGTTTTCGAGATCCATCTAGTTTCCGATTCGTGTTTCCTTGCCGGAGTAGGTTTCGGAAAAAAAAAGAGTCCGGAAACCACCCTCCGTTTAGGCCCAAAAATTTTCGAAAGCGCATTTTTCGAAAAAAAATTCTGGCTATCCTATTTTTAGGTATTTCTGAGTGTTTTGAGACAGGTGCCATTATAGAAAGTTTTTTTGACCCGTTTCCAGTTTTTCGGTCCGGGTAGTAAAAAAAAATTTGGTCGAAAAAATTTCGTGCCCATCCTGTCAGTTTGACCTAGGAAGAGTTTTGAGACACTCGCCATTATAGTGATTTTTCGCAAAAAAAAAGCAGCGCAAAAAAAAAGCAGCGCAAAAAAAAGAGCAAAAAAAATCCAGAGTGTGCTTTTCCCTTGTTTACGTGCCGCACCGTGATTTTGTTGGTGTTCTAGGCTCGCGTCTCTAGCACAGTCTAGCCTAGGACCAGCACAGTACCGTCGTTGAGCGTTTATTCAACTTTGCATCTCTGAATTGATTATTGCTGACCCTTTTTGCTACCATATTATAAGCCTTCCCAGCTCCACATACATCTACGTCGTGCGTTTGACTCTCCCTAGTAATCGCTCTATCCAAGCTTTGAGAGTTTTTGACTACAACGGTTGCCGATCACCGCCTGCTGCTGGGTAAGAACTGGTAAGAATTTGAGATTTGCTTGACGGATTTGTGACACCCACCACCACCTCTTGTTAGTAGTCTGTAGGATCATATTCTTGTGTGTTTCTATTGCTGCTAACCATGCCAGGATCACAAGCCGACGAGACTGACTGGGAGAACATGATGAATAAGGATTTGCATGATAAATTTCAGCAAATGATGAGTGGACAGGTGCAAGATGTGCTAAACAGATTTGAAGAGGCCATGGAGAAGATAGATGGCATGGAGAAGACGTTCGAAACAAAGCTCGATAACAAGTTTAATGAATTGCTCGCGCGTCTTCCACCACCACCACCCGTTGCACCTAACGCACCTCTCCAACAACAACAACAACGACTACCTCCACGTCGCGAAACAGACCTTCGCCGAGCGAGCCGTGTTCCTCTTGCGTTTGGCCAAACTGTTGGTGCTGGTGTTGATACTTCTGTGGCTCCTGCTGCTGATGCGGAGGAGGATGATTATGTGGGAGATTATGAGGATGAGGTTGATCAAAATCAGCACTACGTGCAGCCACCTGCACCACCACCACCAGGTCGACCTCAGGTATATATTCGTAATGGTAGGCCTGCACCACCACCTCAGGTACGAGATGATGTCCATATTCCTAAACTGAAATTGAATATTCCACCATTTGAGGGTAGATACGTTCCTGATATATATCTTACTTGGGAGTTAGAAACTGAACAACGATTTACATGTTTACAATATCCTGAGGAGAGACGAGTTGATGCTGCTGTTTGTGCTTTCACTAGTTTTGCATGTGTATGGTGGTCTGAACATTGTAGATTATATCCTATTCCAACTACTTGGGCTGCTTTGAAAACTGCTATGCGTACTCGTTGGGTTCCACCATATTATCAACGTGAATTGCTTCAAAAATTACAGCGCTTAAGACAAGGAAAAAATTATGTAGAAGAATATTATCAGGAATTACAAACTGGCATGATTAGATGTGGTATTGTTGAGGAGAATGAAGCTATGCTTGCACGTTTTCTGGGTGGATTAAATAGAGAGATTCAGACCATTCTAGACTATAAGGAGTATACTAATATCACTCGTTTATTCCATCTTGCTTGTAAAGCTGAACGTGAAGTGCAGGATCGACAAGCATTGGCGCGAACTAACTTTTCTGCAGGCCGACCTTCATCATGGACACCGCGTGCATCTTCTACTTCAACTGCACCAGCACCTCAATCAGGTGTCTCCTCCAGTCGTGATACAAGAAAACAGGCACAACCACCATTATCTGCCAAGAGCGCACCTGCTGGGCCTGCACAGAGTTCTTCTTCTTCCATGGCATCAACAGGGCACACAAGTGATATTATTTGTCGTCGTTGTAAGGGAGGAGGTCATTATGCGAGAGAATGCAAATCTCCGCGTGTGATGATTGCTACCGCGGATGGTGGATATGAGTCCGCTAGTGACTATGATGAGGAGACTTTGGCTCTTATTACACGTGAAGAACATGGTGGAGATGATTCTGATCATGAGACGCAATACATGGCTCCTGAAGACGCTGACAGGTATGAATGTTTAGTTGCTCAACGTGTTTTGAGTGTGCAGGTCACACAAGCTGAGCAAAATCAGAGGCACAATTTGTTCCATACCAAGGGAGTTGTGAAAGAATGTTCTGTGCGCGTCATCATAGATGGAGGGAGCTGCAACAACTTGTCTAGCATGGAGATGGTGGAGAAGCTTTCTCTCACCACAAGACCACATCCACATCCTTACTACATCCAATGGTTCAACAACAGCGGCAAGGTTAAGGTAACACGTACTGTTCGTGTGCATTTTAGTATATCTACATATGCTGATTATGTTGATTGTGATGTGGTACCTATGCAAGCATGTTCCTTATTACTTGGTAGACCATGGCAATTTGATAAAAATTATGTACACCATGGTAGAAACAATCAGTATACTCTTGTTCATAAGGATAAAAATATTACTTTGCTTCCTATGACTCCTGATTCTATTTTGAAAGATGATATTAATAGAGCTAATAAAGCAAAACAAGAGAAGAATAAGAGTGAAAATCAGATTGTGGCAAAAGAATTTGAGCAACAAATGAAGCTTAATAATAAATCATCTAGTGTTGCTTCTAAAATTAAATTGAAAAGTGCATGTTTATTTGCCACCAAATCTGATATTGATGAGCTAGATTTCAGCAAATCTGTTTGCTATGCTTTTGTGTGCAAAGAGGCATTATTTTCATTCGAGGACGTGCCTTCCTCTTTGCCTCCTGCTATCACTAACATTTTGCAGGAGTTCCCTGACGTCTTTCCACAAGACGTGCCACCGGGATTACCACCTATTTGAGGGATTGAGCATCAGATCGACTTAATTCCCGGTGCTTCACTGCCAAACCGTGCGCCATACCGTACCAATCCAGAGGAGACGAAGGAGATTATGCGTCAAGTACAAGAGCTTCTCGACAAAGGTTATATACGCGAATCCCTTAGTCCTTGTGTTGTTCCTATTATTCTAGTGCCGAAAAAGGATGGTACATTGCGTATGTGTGTTGATTGTAGAGGCATTAATAATATTACTATTCGTTATCGTCATCCTATTCCTAGGCTAGATGATATGCTTGATGAATTGAGTGGCTCTACAATATTCTCCAAAGTTGATTTGCGTAGTGGATACCATCAAATTCGTATGAAATTGGGGGGTGAATGGAAAAAAGCATTTAAAACTAAGTTTAGATTATATGAGTGGTTAGTCATGCCTTGTGGGTTAACTAATGCGCCTAGTACTTTCATGAGACTAATGAACGAAGTTTTACGTGCTTCCATTGGACAATTTGTGGTAGTCTATTTTGATGATATACTGATTTATAGCAGATCTTTGGAAGAACATTTGGAACATTTACGTGCTATTTTTATTGCTCTACGTGATGCATGTTTGTTTGGTAACCTTGGGAAGTGCACCTTTTGCACCGACCGAGTATCTTTTCTTGGCTATGTTGTTACTCCACAGGGAATTGAAGTTGATAAAGCCAAGATTGAAGCTATTGAGAGTTGGCCGCAGCCCAAAATGGTCACACAAGTCAGGAGTTTTCTTGGCCTCGCTAGATTCTATAGGCGTTTTCTGAAAGATTTCAGCACCATTGCTGCACCTCTCAATGAGCTTACAAAGAAATATGTGCCTTTTCTTTGGGGTACCGCACAGGAAGAAGCCTTCTCGGTATTGAAAGATAAGTTGACACATGCTCCTTTACTCCAACTTCCTGATTTTAATAAGACTTTTGAGATTGAATGTGATGCTAGTGGAATTGAATTAGGAGGTGTGTTATTACAAGATGGCAAACCTGTTGCATACTTTTCTGAAAAATTGAGTGGGCCTAGTCTGAATTATTCTACTTATGATAAAGAATTATATGCTCTTGTTCGGACTTTAGAAACATGGCAACATTATTTATGGCCCAACGAATTTGTTATACATTCTGATCATGAATCTTTGAAACATATTAAAAGTCAAGCTAAACTGAATCGTAGACATGCTAAATGGGTTGAATTCATTGAGACTTTCCCTTATGTCATTAAACACAAGAAGGGAAAAGAAAATGTTATTGCTGATGCATTGTCTCGTCGCTATACTATGCTTTCACAACTTGACTTCAAAATATTTGGTTTGGAGACCATCAAAGATCAATATGTGCATGATGCTGATTTTAAAGATGTAATGCAGAATTGTAAAGAAGGAAGAATGTGGAACAAGTTTGTCGTTAACGATGGATTTGTGTTTCGTGCTAACAAGCTATGCATTCCAGCTAGCTCCGTTTGTCTTTTGTTGTTGCAGGAGGCGCATGGAGGAGGATTAATGGGACACTTTGGCGTGAAGAAGACGGAGGACGTACTTGCTACACATTTCTTTTGGCCAAAGATGAGACGGGATGTTGAGCGTTTTATTGCTCGAGGCACTACATGTCAAAAAGCTAAGTCACGACTCAATCCTCATGGTTTATATATGCCTTTGCCTGTACCTAGTGTTCCTTGGGAGGATATATCTATGGACTTTGTTTTAGGTTTACCTCGAACAAAGAAGGGGAGGGATAGCATATTTGTTGTCGTGGATAGATTCTCGAAAATGGCACACTTTATACCATGTCATAAAAGCGATGATGCTGTTAATGTTGCTGATTTGTTCTTTCGTGAAATTATTCGCTTGCATGGTGTGCCAAATACTATTGTTTCAGATCGTGATACTAAATTTCTTAGCCACTTTTGGAGATGTTTATGGGCTAAGTTGGGGACTAAACTGCTTTTTAGTACTACTTGTCACCCCCAAACTGATGGACAAACTGAAGTAGTCAATAGAACGTTGTCTACTATGCTTAGGGCTGTTTTGAAGAATAATAAGAAAATGTGGGAGGAATGCTTGCCTCATATTGAATTTGCTTATAATCGTTCATTGCATTCTACTACTAAGATGTGCCCTTTTGAAGTTGTGTATGTGATGAGGACATGACTACCTTGGATATGACCAAAAATATTGCATATATGCATATTTGTCAGGTGATTTCTAGTGCAAACTATTCAATAATCTATTTATGTTATCCAGAACAAAAATACTTCACACACTTTTGTGTTTTGTCTAATTGCAGATGTATGGGACATTTGTACAATCCACATATGAAGATAAGGAAGAAAGAGATGTTTATTTGCTGTCCAAAAAGTTCTCTCACGTCACTTTTGGCCCAAGAGAAGATAGAGTCCAAGTCTCTCACGTTCTGGATTCAGATTCGGACTGCACAGACACACCTGACTCAAAACGCACACAAGTTTTTCATACGGACTCCGAATTGGGTGATTCTTTTTTTGTTGGAAACTAGATTTCGTGCACTTTCCAACCCAATTGGAATCACCTTCAAATTCGTCCGGAGCGTTGAGTTGTGGGCGAAACAATCTGATGCTGCAGCAGAATCCGAGTCAAACTACAAGTCCAAAGGTGTTACATCACCTCCACTTGGGCCCATTGGCCTTGTACGACCTAGATTTAGTTTTAGGCTGCCTTGGGACGTCCTCCCACCTCCTTGGCCGCCACCCCTTGCTCCTATATAAGTAGATCCATCTAGTAGCTTTTCCTTGGGTTTTGTTTAGATTAAAAGTTCGCCATAGCTGCAACTTCGCGTACTTCGTTTGTGTTCAACAACCAGACAAAGGCGTCACAGAACCCCACCTTGATCAATAAAGCTTTCATCTTATATTCGCAATATCTAGATTGCAATCTTAGTTTCTTGCTTGTTCTTCGTTTGCTCGCAGGAAACAGACCCTCGTGGTCAGGTTGATCGTGCTCCGGCGTGGTCAATAACCTCTCGGAGTTGGTTTAGCGATTGCTAAGGCGCGACGTCCTCGCACGTTCGTAGTCGGATCGTCAAAGTCGACTTCCACCAAAGCGAAATCCACCATCTCATCGAAAGACGGGACACCTTTGCCTCTATCATCATTAAACACAAGAAGGGCAAAGAAAATGTTATTGCTGATGCATTGTCTCGTCGCTATACTATGCTTTCACAACTTGACTTCAAAATATTTGGTTTGGAGACCATCAAAGATCAATATGTGCATTATGCTGATTTTAAAGATGTAATGCAGAATTGTAAAGAAGGAAGAATGTGGAACAAGTTTGTCGTTAACGATGGATTTGTGTTTCGTGCTAACAAGCTATGCATTCCAGCTAGCTCCGTTCGTCTTTTGTTGTTGCAGGAGGCGCATGGAGGAGGATTAATGGGACACTTTGGCGTGAAGAAGACGGAGGACGTACTTGCTACACATTTCTTTTGGCCAAAGATGAGACGGGATGTTGAGCGTTTTATTGCTCGATGCACTACATGTCAAAAAGCTAAGTCACGACTCAATCCTCATGGTTTATATATGCCTTTGCCTGTACCTAGTGTTCCTTGGGAGGATATATCTATGGACTTTGTTTTAGGTTTACCTCGAACAAAGAAGGGGAGGGATAGCATATTTGTTGTCGTGGATAGATTCTCGAAAATGGCACATTTTAGACCATGTCATAAAAGCGATGATGCTGTTAATGTTGCTGATTTGTTCTTTCGTGAAATTATTCGCTTGCATGGTGTGCCAAATACTATTGTTTCAGATCGTGATACTAAATTTCTTAGCCACTTTTGGAGATGTTTATGGGCTAAGTTGGGGACTAAACTGCTTTTTAGTACTACTTGTCACCCCCAAACTGATGGACAAACTGAAGTAGTCAATAGAACATTGTCTACTATGCTTAGGGCTGTTTTGAAGAATAAGAAAATGTGGGAGGAATGCTTGCCTCATATTGAATTTGCTTATAATCGTTCATTGCATTCTACTACTAAGATGTGCCCTTTTGAAGTTGTGTATGGTTTCCTACCTCGTGCACCTATTGATTTGTTGCCTCTTCCATCTTCGAAGAAGGTTAATTTTGATGCTAAACAATGTGCTGAATTGATTTTAAAAATGCATGAGTTAACTAAGGAAAATATTGAGCGTATGAATGCTAAATATAAATTTGCTGGAGATAAGGGTAGAAAACATGTTGTGTTTGCACCTGGAGATCTTGTTTGGTTACATTTGTGTAAGGATAGATTTCCTGATTTGCGCAAATCAAAGCTAATGCCACGTGCTGATGGTTCCTTTAAGGTGTTAGAGAAAATAAATGATAATGCATATAAACTTGAGCTGCCTGCAGATTTTGGGGTTAGTCCCACTTTTAACATTGCAGATTTGAAGCCTTATTTGGGTGAGGAAGATGAGCTTCCGTCGAGGACGACTTCATTTCAAGAAGGGGAGGATGATGAGGACATCAATACCATTGTTACACCCACAGCCCCTACTGCTACATATACGGGACCAATTACTAGAGCTCGCGCACGCCAATTAAATTATTAGGTACTTTCATTTCTTGGTAATGATTCTAATGTTCATGAGAATATGATGCTGCCTAAATTGGATACATTTGTTTTTCTTACAAATGAAGGGCCTAGCTTGGAGAAGGATGAACAGTGGAGCAAGAACAAGCATGGAGATGATGGCATGCGCAAGGGGAACAAGAATGAAGTTACAAGTGATGATTTCAGGACTTTGAAGCCACCATAATGGGTGCATGAAGCCTTGGACGAAATATACAAGACGCCACTTCATAAATTTCGTCCCGAGGCTATTATAGGTGCTGTGTCACCTTTTTATTGGGCCAGGCCCATGTAATTTCGAAATACATAAGTATAGGCTACTTTTAGAGTCCGTATGTGTGGGGAAACAAGAGATAGGGTTGATTTCGGACCCCTCCACCAAGGGCCACGAAATTCCCCCTCTCTTCCTCCATATATCCAGCCCTTAGGGCACCGTTTAGACTTTGGGTTTTGTTTAGATTAAAAGTTCGCCATAGCTGCAACTTCGCGTACTTCGTTTGTGTTCAACGACCAGACAAAGGCGTCACAGAACCCCACCTTGATCAATAAAGCTTTCATCTTATATTCGCAATATCCAGATTGCAATCTTAGTTTCTTACTTGTTCTTCGTGTGCTCGCAGGAAACAGACCCTCGTGGTCAGGTTGATCGTGCTCCGGCGTGGTCAATAACCTCTCGGAGTTGGTTTAGCGATTGCTAAGGCGCGACGTCCTCGCACGTTCGTAGTCGGATCATCAAAGTTGACTTCCACCAAAGCGATATCCATCATCTCATCGAAAGACGGGACACCTTTGCCTCTATCAGAAAAAAACGAGAGAAAAAAAGTAAAAAAAAAGTCAGAGAAAAAAAGAAAGGAAAAGAAAAAAAAGTGTGAGACAAAAAAGAGAGGAGAAAAAAACAAAATTCGGATCTATCTAGACTCAATCTCGTAGTTGAATTCGGATTGAAATCTGTTTTGTGCACTATTTAGTAAAACAGGCATAACTTCCTCATATGAAGTCTGTTTTGGCTCCGCGAGTACTCAAATGAAAGCTAGCGACGAGCCGCATCTAAATAGTTGCAGAAGCTAGTTCAGTATTTGGCACCTCAACATCAGCTTCTAAATAGGTCTACTGCTATTGTGATCTTCACTTATATCTTGCTGTCCAGAGCTACTTCATATCCTTTATTGATGCTAGTTGTGCTACGACGTGACCTCATTAGTGTTCTAGGCTCGCGTCTCTAGTGGTCTAGCCTAGGACCAGCACAGTACCGTCGTTGAGCGTTTATTCAACATTGCATCTCTGAATTGATTATTGCTAATCTTTTGCTACCATACATAGCCAACCCAGCTCCACATATTTCTACACCGTGTATACGTACGTTCCCTTGGCAATCGTTTTACACAATCTTCGGAGTTATTTGACACCACTGGTTGCCTGTCACCATCTGCCGCATGGTAAGAACTTGTAAGATATTGATATTTGCTTTACTGTGAGCACTTTACAACCACATCCTAGTAGTTCATAGGAACATTATTCTCGAATTTTGGTTCTTGTTTCTACTAATCATGACAGGTTCCAGAGATAGAAGTTCTTGGATGACGGACGCATCTTCACCATCACGAGAGTTGGGACAACACAGACAAGCATATGGTCAGGTTATCTCTTTACCATTATTTGAGGGTAGATTTAATCCTGCTATTTATCTAGCTTGGGAGCTTGAAGTAGAACAAGTTTTTAGTCACCATGATTTTTTTGAACTTGAGAGAGTACGAGCTACCATTAGAGCATTTACTGGTTTTGCTTCTGTTTGCTGGAGTGTACATTGTAAGAAAAACATTGATAACCAACCCACAACTTGGAAAGTTTTGAAAGCTGTAATGAGACAACATTTTTTTCCTCCTTACTATCGTCGTGAATTGCGTCGCAAATTGGAGCAATTAAAACAAGGCAGTAACACTGTTCATGCTTACTACCAAGAGTTCAAATCTTATATGCATCATTGTGACATAGAAGAATCAGAGTATGATACAATGAATAGATTTTTTGGTGGTTTGAACCATGATATTCAGGCAAGATTTCATTATATTCCTCGTTGCATTACTGGTATGTATGTCCGTGCTTGTACCTTTGAGAGACAAATACAGGAGGATGAATTGGGTGACTACAACAACTACTATTCCAGTTCATGCTCACCACCGCCGGTTGGTTACTCCACTATTGCACCTACTAGAGCAGCCCCACCTCGGATTGTGAGCGCGATATCATCTCAAGAGTATGGTACATTGTCAACGTCCGTACCTACATCAGCTACATCTCTGCGAGGTAACAGTAAAGGTCTTGATGATATAACTTCACATGAGAATGAAGCATGCCTAGTTAACTTGAATGCATCATGTGTTGAGTTACCTGTTGATTTGAGCACGCCACCTATTTTAGAGACTCTTGTTACTGTCATGAATGCGTCATGTGATCAAACAACTGAAATATCAACAATTTTGAGTGCACCCATTGAATTAACTGTTGATGCAAAAGAACCAATGTTTAAACATTTTGATATGACCTCTAATCTTGATGATGATTCTGTGTCCAATGACGTATTGCATGTTTGCTTATTTAAGCATGTTGTAGCATGTAAATTCGATGCAAGTAAGGTTTATTCATCGAAGTTTGGATGGTTTAATGATGAACATTGCCAATCTTTTGAAGAGAATAAGAGCTTCACTTATATGTGCAAACTGAGTTCCAATATTTTCATGCCTTCTACTTCTTGTGATAATTTTTTGGCTTTAGATTTTATGAACAATGAAAGTTACTCATGTATACATGTGACATATGTGCAAAAATTAAGGGAAGCTAAATGGATGACATATACATATACAACATGTACACCTTGTCTCTTTTGTTAGCCACATTTCAGATTAAGCAATGCCGAGGATGATGAGGACATGACTACCTTGAATACGACCAAAAATATTGCATAAATGCATATTTGTCAGGTGATTTCTGATGCAAACTATTCAATAGTCTATTTATGTTATCCAGAACAAAAATACTTCACACACTTTTGTGTTTTGTCTAATTGCAGGTGTATGGGACATTTGTACAATCCACATATGAAGATAAGGGAAAATGAGATATTTAGTTTGTGTTCAAAAAGTCCTCTCACGTCACTTTTGGGCCAAGAGAAGATAGAGTCCAAGTCTCTCACGTTCTGGATTCAAATTCAGACTGCACAGACATACCTGACTCAAAGCGCCAACAACTTTTTCATACGGACTCCGAATTGGGTGATTCTTTTTTTGTTGGAAACTAGATTTCGTGCTCTTTCCATCCCAATTGGATTCACCTTCAAATTCGTCTGGAGCGTTGAGTTACGGACGAAACAATCTGACGTTGCAGAAGAATCCGAGTCAAACTACAAGCCCAAAGGTGTTGCATCACCTCCACTTGGGCCCATGAGCCTTGTACGACCTAGGATTAGTTTTAGGCTGCCTTGGGACGTCCTCCCACCTTCTTGGCCGCCACCCCTTGCTCCTATATAAGTAGATCCATCTAGTAGCTTTTTCCTTGGGATTTGTTTAGTTAAAAGTTAGCCATTGCAACTTCGTGTACTTCGTTTGTGTCCAACGACCAGACCAAGACCGCTTCCGGATCCCCACTATTATCCATACTACATATATATTTGCAATATTCAAATTGCTTTATCATATTCTTGCTCGTTCTTTGATTGCTTGCAGGAATAGACCTTCGTGGTCAGGCTGACCGTGCTTCCAGCATCGTCAGTAACCTCAGGAGATTGGTTTAGCGATTGTTAAGGCGCAACGTCGTGCATGTTTGTAGTCGGATCGTCAAAGTCGTCTCCACCAAATCGATAGTTATCATCTCATTGAAAGATCGGGACCCTCGTCTCTATCAAGTGGTATCAGTTTTCAGGTTGCTCGGTGAGAATTTCTAGTTTTCCTAGATTAGATTTATTTTCTTACCTATTGTCCAAGAAAAATCCACAAAAAAGAGTTAGATCTATTCATCCTTTGTCCAAGCCAGTCTGAGCCTTTGCAATTTTCTTTTCATTTCTTGCATAGTTGAATTATCGGTTGCATCGTCGTGTCGAGTTGCTGGTCTTAGTGTCTAGGTCGTTTAGAATTTCGAGTTCTGTTCACATTAGTCACATCGCTGCTGCATCGTTATCCCTTCCGCTGTCCACCACCCATCCATCAATTTCCTCCACGTGCTACCCACCGTTCATTGTCATAATCATAGTTGAGATCGTTCCCATCTTCGCTTGATCCAATCTACATCTTATCTAGTTTGTTTTGGAAAGAGGGAGAGAGAAAAAAAAGATAGAGAAAAAAAACGAGAGAAAAAAAGTAAAAAAAAAAGTCAGAGAATTTAAAAGAAAGGAAAAGAAAAAAAGTGTGAGAAAAAAAAGAGAGGAGAAAAAAAAACAAAATTCGGATCTATCTAGACTCAATCTCGTAGTTGAATTCGGATTGAAATCTGTTTTGTGCACTGTTCAGTAAAACAGGCATAACTTCCTCATATGAAGTCTGTTTTGGCTCCGCGAGTACTCAAATGAAAGCTAGCGACGAGCCGCATCTAAATAGTTGCAGAAGCTAGTTCAGTATTTGGCACCTCAACATCAGCTTCTAAATAGGTCTACTGCTATTGTGATCTTCACTTATATCTTGCTGTCCAGAGCTACTTCATATCCTTTATTGATGCTAGTTGTGTTACGACGTGACCTCATTAGTGTTCTAGGCTTGCGTCTCTAGTGGTCTAGCCTAGGACCAGCACAGTACCGTCGTTGAGCATTTATTCAACATTGCATCTCTGAATTGATTATTGCTAATCTTTTGCTACCATACATAGCCAACCCAGCTCCACATATTTCTACACCGTGTATACGTACGTTCCCTTGGCAATCGTTTTACACAATCTTCGGAGTTATTTGACACCGCTGGTTGCCTGTCACCACCTGCCGCATGGCAAGAACTTGTAAGATATTGATACTTGCTTTACTGTGAGCACTTTACAACCACATCCTAGGAGTTCATCGAAACATTATTCTCGAATTTTGGTTCTTGTTTCTACTAATCATGACAGGTTCGAGAGATAGAAGTTCTTGGATGACGGACACATCTTCACCATCACGAGAGTTGGGACAACACACACAAGCATATGGTCAGGTTATCTCTTTACCATCATTTGAGGGTAGATTTATTCCTGCTATTTATCTAGCTTGGGAGCTTGAAGTAGAACAAGTTTTTAGTCACCATGATTTTTCTGAACTTGAGAGAGTACGAGCTACAATTAGAGCATTTAATGGTTTTGCTTATGTTTGGTGGAGTGTACATTGTAAGAAAAACATTGATAACCAACCCACAACTTGGAAAGTTTTGAAAGATGTAATGAGACAACATTTTTTTCCTCCTTACTATCATCGTGAATTGCGTCGCAAATTGGAGCAATTAAAACAAGGCAGTAACACTGTTCATGCTTACTACCAAGAGTTCAAATCTTCTATGCATCATTCTGACATAGAAGAATCTGAGGATGATACAATGAATAGATTTTTTGGTGGTTTGAACCATGATATTCAGGCAAGATTTCATTATATTCCTCGTTGCATTACTGGTATGTATGTCCGTGCTTGTACCTTTGAGAGACAAATACAGGAGGATGCATTGGGTGACTACAACAACTACTATTCCAGTTCATGCTCACCACCGCCGGTTGGTTACTCCACTATTGCACCTACTAGAGCAGCCCCACCTCGGATTGTGAGCGCGATATCATCTCAAGAGTATGGTACATTGTCAACGTCCGTACCTACATGAGCTACATCTCTGCGAGGTAACAATAAAGGTCTTGATGATATAACTTCACATGAGAATGAAGCATGCCTAGTTAACTTGAATGCATCATGTGTTGAGTTACCTGTTGATTTGAGCACACCACCTATTTTAGAGACTCTTGTTACTGTCATGAATGCGTCATGTGATCAAACAACTGAAATATCAACAATTTTGAGTGCACCCATTGAATTAACTGTTGATTGCAAAAGAACCAATGTTTAATCATTTTGATATGACCTCTAATCTTGATGATGATTCTGTGTCCAATGACTTATTGCATGTTTGCTTATTTAAGCATGTTGTAGCATGTAAATTCGATGCAAGTAAGGTTTATTCATGGAAGTTAGGATGGTTTAATGATAAACATTGCCAATCTTTTGAAGAGAATAAGAGCTTCACTTATATGTGCAAACTGAGTTCCAATATTTTCATGCCTTCTACTTCTCGTGATAATTTTTTGGCTTTAGATTTTATGAACAATGAAAGTTACTCATGTATACATGTGACATATGTGCAAAAATCAAGGGAAGTTAAAATGGATGACATAGACATATACAACATGTACACCTTGTCTCTTTTGTTAACAACATTTCAGATTAAGCAATGCCGAGGATGATGAGGACATGACTACCTTGGATACGACCAAAAATATTGCATACATGCATATTTGTCAGGTGATTTCTAATGCAAACTATTCAATAGACTATTTATGTTATCGAGAACAAAAATACTTCACACACTTTTGTGTTTTGTCTAATTGCAGGTGTATGGGACATTTGTACAATCCACATATGAAGATAAGAGAAAAGGAGATGTTTAGTTTGTGTTCAAAAAGTCCTCTCACGTCACTTTTGGGTCAAGAGAAGATAGAGTCCAAGTCTCTCACGTTCTGGATTCAAATTCGGACTGCACAGACATACCTGACTCAAAACGCCAACAACTTTTTCATACGGACTCCGAATTGGGTGATTCTTTTTTTGTTGGAAACTAGATTTCGTGCTCTTTCCATCCCAATTGGATTCACCTTCAAATTCGTCCGGAGCGTTGAGTTACGGACGAAACAATCTGACGTTGCAGCAGAATCCGAGTCAAACTACAAGCCCAAAGGTGTTGCATCACCTCCACTTGGGCCCATGAGCCTTTTACGACCTAGGGTTAGTTTTAGGCTGCCTTGGGACGTCCTCCCACCTCCTTGGCCGCCACCCCTTGCTCCTATATAAGTAGATCCATCTAGTAGCTTTTTCCTTGGGATTTGTTTAGTTAAAAGTTAGCCATTGCAACTTCGTGTACTTCGTTTGTGTCCAACGACCAGACCAAGACTGCTTCCGGATCCCCACCATTATCAATACTTCATATATATTTGCAATATTCAGATTGCTTTATCATATTTTTGCCCGTTCTTTGATTGCTTGCAGAAATAGACCTTCGTGGTCAGGCTGACCGTGCTTCCAGCATCGTCAGTAACCTCAGGAGATTGGTTTAGCGATTGCTAAGGCGCAACGTCGTGCACGTTTGTAGTCGGATCGTCAAAGTCATCTCCACCAAATCGATAGTTATCATCTCATCGAAAGATCGGGACCCTCGCCTCTATCAGAGGACGGCTTTGTTTTCAAAAATGGGAGGATGATGAGGACATGACTACCTTGGATACGACCAAAAATATTGCATACATGCATATTTGTCAGGTGATTTCTAATGCAAACTATTCAATAATCTATTTATGTTATCCAGAACAAAAATACTTCACACACTTTTGTGTTTTGTCTAATTGCAGGTGTATGGGACATTTGTACAATCCACATATGAAGATAAGGGAAAAGGAGAAGTTTAGTTTGTGTTCAAAAAGTCCTCTCACGTCACTTTTGGGCCAAGAGAAGATAGAGTCCAAGTCTCTCACGTTCTGGATTCAGATTCGGACTGCACAGACATACCTGACTCAAAACGCCAAAAACTTTTTCATACGGACTCCGAATTGGGTGATTCTTTTTTTGTTGGAAACTAGATTTCGTGCTCTTTCCAACCCAATTGGATTCACCTTCAAATTCGTCCGGAGGGTTGAGTTACGGACGAAACAATGTAACGTTGCAGCAGAATCCGAGTCAAACTACAAGCCCAAAGGTGTTGCATCACCTCCATTTGGGCCCATGAGCCTTGTACGACCTAGGGTTAGTTTTAGGCTGCCTTGGGACGTCCTCCCACCTCCTTGGCCGCCACCCCCTGCTCCTATATAAGTAGATCCATCTAGTAGCTTTTTCCTTGGGATTTGTTTAGTTAAAAGTTAGCCATTGCAACTTCGTGTACTTCGTTTGTGTCCAACGACCAGACCAAGACCGCTTCCGGATCCCCACCATTATCAATACTTCATATATATTTGCAATATTCAGATTGCTTTATCATATTCTTGCTCGTTCTTCGATTGCTTGCAGGAATAGACCTTCGTGGTCAGGCTGACCGTGCTTCCAGCATCGTCAGTAACCTCAGGAGATTGGTTTAGCGGTTGCTAAAGCGCAACGTCGTGCACGTTTGTAGTCGGATCGTCAAAGTCGTCTCCACCAAATCGATAGTTATCATCTCATCGAAAGATCGGGACCCTCGCCTCTATCATAGGGGAAGGCATTGGGAAGTATTAAGTAGATGATGGGTTGCTAGAGTGACAGAAGCTTAAACCCTAGTTTATGCGTTGCTTCGTAAGGGGCTGATTTCGATCCATATGTTTCATGCTATGGTTAGGTTTACCTTAATTCTTCTTTCTTACTTGCGGATGCTTGCGAGGGAGGTTAATCATAAGTGGGATGCTTGTCCAAGGAAGGGCAGCACCCAAGCACCGGTCCACCCACATATCAAATTATCGAAGTAACGAACGCAAATCATATGAGCATGATGAAAACTAGCTTGACGATAATTCCCGTGTGTCCTCGTGAGCGCTTTCCTTTATATAAGAGTTTGTCCAGGCTTGTCCTTTGCTACAAAAAGGATACGGCTACATTGCTGCACCTTGTTTACTTTTGTTACTTGCTACCCGTTACAAATTACCTTATCATAAAACTATCTGTTACTGATAATTTCAGTGCTTGCAAAGAATACCTTGCTGGAAGCCGCTTATCATTTCCATCTGCTCCTCGTTGGGTTTGACACTCTTACTTATCGAAAGGACTACGATTGATCCCCTATACTTGTGGGTCATCAAGACTCTTTTCTGGCGCCGTTGCTGGGGAGTGAAGCGCCTTTGGTAGGTGGAATTTGGTAAGGAAAAATTTATATAGTGTGCTGAAATTTACTGTCACTTGTTACCATGGAAAATAATACTTTGAGGGGCTTGTTCGGGGTATCTTCCCCCCGACCAGTAGAGCAAAGAGTTTCTCCTCAACCTATTGAACCTACAGAAAATGTTTACTTTGAAATTCCTTCGGGTATGATACAGAAACTGCTAGCTAATCCTTTTACAGGAGATGGAACATTACATCCCGATATGCACCTAATCTATGTGGATGAAGTTTGTGGCTTATTTAAGCTTGGAGGTCCCGAGGATGTTATCAAGAAGAAAGTCTTCCCTTTATCTTTGAAGGGAAAGGCATTGACATGGTTTAGGCTATGTGATGATATTGGATCATGGAACTACAACCGATTGAAATTGGAATTTCTTCAGAAGTTTTAACCTATGCATCTGGTTCATCGTGATCGTAAATATATATATATATATATATATATATATATATATATATATATATATATATATATATATATAATTTTTGTCCTCGCGAAGGAGAAAGTATCGCTCAAGCTTGGGGGAGGCTTAAGTCAATGTTATATTCATGCCCCAATCATGAGCTCTCAAGAGAAACTATTATTCAAAAATTTATACTTGGCTTTCTCTCAATAATTGCTCCATGCTCGATACTTCTTGTACTGGTTCTTATATGATGAAGAATATTGAATTCAAATGGGATTTATTGGAAATAATTAAACGCAACTTTGAAGATTGGGAACTCGACGAAGGTAAGGAGCCAGGTATAACACCTAAGTTTGATTGTGTTAAATCTTTTATGGATACCGATGCTTTTCGTGAATTTAGCACTAAATATGGACCTGACTCTGAGATAGTAGCTTCTTTTTGTGAATCATTTGCTACTCATGTTGATCTCCCGAAGGAGAAGTGGTTTAAATATCATCCTCCCATTGAAGTAAAAGTAGTTGAACCTATTAAAGTTGAAGAAAAGACTATCACTTATAATGTTGATCCTATTGTTCCTACCACTTATATTGAGAAACCACCTTTCCCAGTTAGAATAAAGGATCATGCTAAAGTTTCAACTATGGTTCATAAGAGTAATGCTAGAACACCTACACCCTCTGAGAAAATTAAAGTTGAACCTAGTATTGCTATGGTTAAAGATCTCTTGGTCGATAATATTGATGGGCATGTTATTTACTTATGTAATGAAGCTGCTAGAATTCCTAGACCCGATACTAAAAATAAACATAGACCTGTTGTAGGCATGCCTGTTGTTTCTATTAAAATAGGAGATCATTGTTATCATGGCTTATGTGATATGGGTGCTAGTGCGAGTGCAATACCTCATTCTTTAAACGAATAAATTATGCAGGATATTACACCTGCTGAGATAGAAGATATTGATGTTAAAATTAAGCTTGCCAATAGAGATACTATTTCACCAATTGGGATTGTTAGAGATGTTGAAGTCTTGTGTGGGAAAGTTAAATATCCTACTGATTTTCTTGTTCTTGGTTCCCCACAAGATGACTTTTGTCCCATTATTTTAGGTAGACCCTTCTTGAATACTGTTAATGCTAAGATAGACTGCGAGAAGGATATTTTTACTGTTGGTTTAGGGGATATGTCTCATGATTTTAAATTTGCTAAATTTCGTAGACAACCCCATGATAAAGAATTGCCTAGTAAAGATGAAATTATTGGTCTTGCTTCTATTGTTGTGCCTCCTAATTATCCTTTAGAACAATATTTGCTAGACCATGAAAATGATATGTTTATGAATGAAAGAAGGGAAATAGATGAAGTATTCTTTAAACAGGGACCTATTTTGAAACACAACCTGTCTGTTGAAATTCTAGGGGATCCTCCTCCACCCAAGGGTGATCCCGTGTTTGAGCTTAAACCATTACCTGATACTCTTAAATATGCTTATCTTGATGAAAAGAAGATATATCCTGTTATTATTAGTGCTAACCTTTCAGAGCAAGAAGAAGAGAAATTATTGAAAACTCTGAAGAAGCATTGTGCTGCTATTGGATATACTCTTGATGATCTTAAGGGAATTAGTCCCACTCTATGCCAGCACAAAATAAAATTGGAAAAAGACGCTAAACCGGTTGTTGATCACCAACGACGGTTAAATCATAAGATGAAAGAAGTGGTAAGAAAAGAAATACTAAAGCTTCTGGAGGCAGGTATAATTTATCCCGTTGCTGATAGTCAGTGAGTAAGTCCTGTCCATTGTGTCCCTAAGAAGGGAGGTATTACTATTGTTCCTAATGCTAAAGATGAATTGATCCCATAAAGAATTGTTACAGGTTATAGAATGCTAATTGACTTCTGTAAATTAAATAAAGCTACTAAAAAGGATCATTACCCTTTACCTTTTATTGATCAAATGCTAGAAAGATTATCCAAACATACACATTTTTGCTTTCTAGATGGTTATTCTGGTTTCTCTCAAATACCTGTGTCAAAAGAGGATCAGGAAAAGACCACTTTTACTTGCCCTTTCGGTACCTTTGCTTGTAGACGTATGCCTTTTGGTTTATGTAATGCACCTGCTACCTTTCAAAGATGTATGACTGCTATATTCTCTGACTTTTGTGAAAAGATTGTCGAGGTTTTCATGGATGATTTCTCCGTGTATGAAACTTCTTTTGATGATTGCTTAAGCAACCTTGATCGAGTTTTGCAGAGATGTGAAGAAACTAATCTTGTCTTGAATTGGGAGAAGTGCCACTTTATGGTTAATGAAGGTATTGTCTTGGGGCATAAATTTTCTGAAAGAGGTATTGAAGTTGATAAAGGTAAAGTTGATGCTATTGAAAAGATGTCGTGTCCGAAGGACATTAAAGGTATAAGAAGTTTCCTTGGTCATGCCGGTTTTTATAGGAGGTTCATTGATGAGGACATCAATACCATTGTTACACCCACAGCCCCTACTGTTACATATACTGGACCAATTACTAGAGCTCGTGCACGCCAATTAAATTACCAGGTACTTTCGTTTCTTGGTAATGATTCTAATGTTCATGAGATTATGATGCTGCCTAAATTGGATACATTTGTTTTGCTTACAAATGAAGGGCCTAGCTTGGAGAAGGATGAACATTGGAGCAAGAACACGCATGGAGTTGATGGCATGCGCAAGGGGATCAAGAACGGAGTTACAAGTGATGATTTCAGAACTTTGAAGCCGCCATAAGGAGTGCATGAAGCCTTGGACGAAATATACAAGATGCCACTTCATAATATTCATCCATAGGCTATTCTAGGTGCTGCGTCACATTATTAATGGGCCAGGCCCATGTAATTTCGAAATACTTAAGTATAGGCCATTTTTAGAGTCCGTATATGTGGGGAAACAAGAGTTAGGGTTGATTTCGGACCCCACCCTCAATGGCCACGAAATTCCCCCCTCTTCCTCCATATATACAGCCCTTAGGGCGTCGTTTAGACTTTGGGTTTTGTTTAGATTAAAAGTTCACCATAGCTGCAACTTCGCGTACTTCGTTTGTGTCCATTGACCAGACCAAGACATCACAGAACCCCACCTTGATCAATAAAGCTTTCATCTTATATTCGCAATATCCCGATTGCAATCTCAGTTTCTTGCTTGTTCTTCGTTTGCTCGCAGGAAACAGACCCTCGTGGTCAGGTTGATCATGCTCCGGCGTGGTCAATAACCCTCGGAAGTTGGTTTAGCGATTGCTAAGGCGCGGCGTCTCGCACGTTCGTAGTCGGATCGTCAAGGTCGACTCCCACAGAAAATGATAGCCACCATCTCATCGAAACATCGGGACACCTTAGCCTCTATCAAGTGGTATCAGATTTCCAGGTTGCTCGGTGAGATTTTACAGTTTTTCGTAGATTAGATCGAGTCTGTTCTTCATACCTACAGTCCACAAAAAAGCTAGAAAAAAAATTAGGGTTAGTTCATCATATCCGAACCAATCTGAGCCTTTGCATAATATTTTTAGGGTTTTTGCTTTGTTGAATTTGCGGTTGTATCGTCATGTCAAGTTGCTGGTCTTAGAGTCTAGTCTTTTAGAGTTTCGAGTTCTGGTCATAAGTTGTCACGTCGCCGCCGCACCATCATCATCGCCCATCTACCACTTTTGCTTATCCGCCACCGCTCTGAATCCATATCCATATACCACCACCAATCCGTATCCATATACCACCACCAATCTGTATCCATATACCACCACCGCTACCATATACCACCACCGCTGCCATATACCACAACCATATATCCACCACCAATCCGAGTTCTTCTCATATTAGGTTTGTTCTTGAGATCAATCTAAATTCTGATTCGTGTTTCCTTGCCTGCGTAGGTCTCGGAAAAAAAAAGAGTCTGGAGACCCCCGGGCAGTTTTTAGGCCAAAATTTTCACGGGCAAATTTTTTCCCTATCCTATTTTTAGGCTTTTCTGAGTCTTTTGAGCCACGTGCCATCATAGTGATTTTTTGTCGCACTTTTTCGTCGTCGCTGCCCTGGTTTCCGAAAAAAAAATTCATGCCCATCCTATCAGTTCGATGACGGAAGAGTTTTGAGACACTCGCCATTATAGTGATTTTTCGCAAAAAAAAAGAGGAGCGCAAAAAAAGGAGCGCAAAAAAAGAGTTCCAGAGTGTGCCTTTCCCTTATTTACGTGCAGCGCCGTGATTTTGTTAGTGTTCTAGGCTCGCGTCTCTAGCACGGTCTAGCCTAGGACCAGCACAGTACCGTCGTTGAGCGTTTATTCAACTTTACATCTCTGAATTGATTATTGCTGACCCTTTTTGCTACCATACTATAAGCCTTCCCAGCTCCACATACATCTACGTCGTGCGTTTGACTCTCCCTGGCATCCAAGCTTTTGAGAGTTTTGACTACAACGGTTGCCGATCACCGCCTGCTGCTGGGTAAGAACTGGTAAGAATTTGAGATTTGCTTGACGGATTTGTGACACCCGCCACCACCACCACTTGTTAGTAGTCTGTAGGATCATATTCTTGTTTGTTTCTATTGCTGCTAACCATGCCAGGATCACAAGCCGATGAGACTGACTGGGAGAACTTGACGAACAAGGAGCTTCATGATACGTTTCAGCAAATGATGAGTTGATAGGTGCACGATGTGATAAACAGATTTGAAGAGGCCATGGAGAAGATAGATGGCATGGAGAAGATGTTTGAAATAAAGCTCGATAACAAGTTTGCTGAATTGCTTTCACATTTTCCACCACCACCACCGGCTGCTCCTGCCGCACCTCTGCAACAACAGCAACAACATCGACTACCTCCACGTCGGGAAACAGCCCTCCGCCGAGCGAGTCGTGTCCCTCTTCAGTCGGGCCAAACTGCTGGTGCTGCTGTTGATACTTCTGTGGCTCCTACTGCTGATGTGGAGGAGGATGATTATGTGGGAGATTATGAGGATGAGGTTGATCAAAATCAGAACTACGTGCCACCACCAGCACAGCAACCACCAGGTCGTCCACATGCAAATAATGGCAATGGTAGGGCTCACCCTCAGGTACGAGATCATGACCATCTCCCTAAACTAAAATTGAATATTCCACCATTTGAGGGTAGATATGTTCCTGATATATATCTTACTTGGGAGTTAGAAACTGAACAATGATTTACATGTTTACAATATCCCGAGGAGAGACGTGTTCCTGCTGCTGTTTGTGCATTCACTAGTTTTGCATGTGTTTGGTGGTCTGAGCATTGTAGATTATATCCTATTCCGGCTACTTGGGCTGCTTTGAAAACTGCTATGCGTACTCGTTGGGTTCCACCATATTATCAACGTGAATTACTTCAAAAATTGCAGCGCTTAAGACAGGGAAAAAAATTCTATAGAAGAATATTATCAGGAATTACAAACTGGCATGATTAGATGTGGTATTTTTGAGAAGAATGAAGCTATGCTTGCACGTTTTATGGGTGGATTAAATAGAGAGATTCAGACGATTCTAGAGTATAAGGAGTATACTAATATCACTCGTTTATTCCATCTTGCTTGTAAAGCTGAACGTGAAGTGCAGGATCGACAGGCATTGGCGCGGACTAACTTTTCTGCAGGTCGACCTTCAACATGGACACCACGTGCATCATCTACTTCCACACGTTCTGCTACACCGGCGCCTCCGTCGGCTGCCACCTCCAACCGTGATACAATAAAGCAGGCACAATCACCACTATCTGCCAAGCGCACACCTTCTGGGCCTGCAAAGAGCTCTTCTTCATCCATGGCATCAACAGGGCAAACACATGATATTATTTGTCGATGTTGCAAGGGTGGAGGTCATTATGCAAGAGAATGCCCATCTAAGCGTGTGATGATTGTTACTGAGGATGGTGGGTATGAGTCCGCTAGTGACTATGATGAGGAGACCTTGGCTCTTATTACACGTGAAGAACACGGTGGAGATGATTCTCATCATGAGACGCAATACATGGCTCCTGAAGATGCTGACAGGTATGAATGTTTAGTTGCTCAACATGTTTTGAGTGTGCAGGTTACACAAGCTGAGCAAAACCAGAGGCATAATTTGTTCCATACAAAGGGAGTTGTGAAGGAACGTTCTGTTCGCGTGATCATAGATGGAGGGAGCTGCAATAACTTGGCTAGCATGGAGATGGTGGAGAAGCTATCTCTCACCACAAGACCACATCCACATCCTTACTACATCCAATGGTTCAACAACAGCGGCAAGGTTAAGGTAACACGTACTGTTCGTGTGCATTTTAGTATCTCTACATATGCTGATTATGTTGATTGTGATGTGGTACCTATACAAGCATGTTCCTTATTACTTGGTAGACCATGGCAATTTGATAAAAATTCTGTACACCATGGTAGAAACAATCAGTATACTCTTGTTCATAACGATAAAAATATTACTTTGCTTCCTATGACTCCTGATTCCATTTTGAAAGATGATATTAATAGAGCTAATAAAGCAAAACATGAGACAAATAAGAGTGAAAATCAGATTGTGGCAAAAGAATTTGAGCACCAAATGAAGCCTAATAATAAACCATCTACTGTTTTTTCTAAAATTAAATTGAAAAGTGCATGTTTACTTGCCACCAAATCTGATATTGATGAGCTAGATTTTAGCAAATCTGTTTGCTATGCTTTTGTGTGCAAAGAGGCATTATTTTCATTCGAGGACGTGCCTTCCTCTTTGCCCCCTGCTGTCACTAACATTTTGCAGGAGTTCGCTGACGTCTTTCCACAAGACGTGCCACCGGGATTACCACCTATTCGAGGGATTGAGCATCAAATTGACTTAATTCCCGGTGCTTCGCTACCCAACCGTGCACCATTCCGTACCAATCCATAGGAGACGAAGGAGATTATGCGTCAAGTACAAGAACTACTCGACAAAGGTTATATACGCGAATCCCTTAGTCCTTGTGCTGTTCCTATCATTTTAGTGCCGAAAAAGGATGGTACGTCGCGTATGTGCGTTGATTGTAGAGGCATTAATAATATTACTATTCGTTATCGTCATCCTATTCCTAGGCTAGATGATATGCTTGATGAATTGAGTGGCTCTACAATATTCTCCAAAGTTGATTTGCGTAGTGGATACCATCAAATTTGTATGAAATTGGGTGATGAATGGAAAACAGCATTTAAAACTAAGTTTGGATTATATGAGTGGTTAGTCATGCCTTTTGGGTTAACTAATGCACCTAGTACTTTCATGAGGTTAATGAACGAAGTTTTACGTGCTTTCATTGGACGATTTGTGGTAGTTTACTTTGATGACATATTGATTTATAGCAAATCTTTGGAGGAACATTTGGAACATTTACGTGCTGTTTTTATTGCTCTACGTGATGCACATTTGTTTGGAAACCTTGGAAAGTGCACCTTTTGCACCGACCGAGTATCTTTTCTTGGCTATGTTGTTACTCCACAGGGAATTGAAGTTGATAAAGCCAAGATTGAAGCTATTGAGAGTTGGCCGCAGCCCAAAACGGTCACACAAGTGAGGAGTTTCCTTGGCCTCGCTGGTTTCTATAGGCGTTTTGTGAGAGATTTCAGCACCATTGCTGCATCTCTTAACGAGCTTACAAAGAAGGATGTGCCTTTTGTTTGGGGTACCGCACAGGAAGAAGCCTTCACGGTATTGAAAGATAAGTTGACACATGCTCCTTTACTCCAACTTCCTAATTTCAATAAGACTTTTGAGCTTGAATGTGATGCTAGTGGAATTGGATTAGGAGGTGTGTTATTACAAGATGGAAAACCTGTTGCATACTTTTCTGAAAAATTGAGTGGGCCTAGTCTGAACTATTCTACTTATGATAAAGAATTATATGCTCTTGTTCGGACCTTAGAAACATGGCAACATTATTTATGGCCCAAGGAATTTGTTATACATTCTGATCATGAATCTTTGAAACACACTAAAAGTCAAGCAAAACTGAACCGTAGACATGCTAAATGGGTTGAATTCATTGAGACTTTCCCTTATGTCATTAAACACAAGAAGGGTAAAGAAAATGTTATTGCTGATGCCTTGTCTCGTCGTTATACTATGCTTTCACAACTTGACTTTAAAATATTTGGTTTGGAGACCATCAAAGATCAATATGTTCATGATGCTGAATTTAAAGATGTATTGCAGAATTGTAAGGAAGGGAGAACTTGGAACAAGTTCGTTCTTAACGATGAATTTGTGTTTCGTGCTAACAAGCTATGCATTCCAGCTAGCTCCGTTCGCCTTTTGTTGTTGCAGGAGGCGCATGGAGGAGGATTAATGGGACACTTTGGCATCAAGAAGACGGAGGATATACTTGCTACACATTTCTTTTGGCCAAAGATGAGACGGGATGTTGAGCGTTTTGTTGCTCGCTGCACTACATGTCAAAGAGCTAAGTCACGACTCAATCCTCATGGTTTATATATGCCTTTGCCTGTACCTAGTGTTCCTTGGGAGGATATATCTATGGACTTTGTTTTAGGTTTACCTCGAACAAAGAAGGGGAGGGATAGCATATTTGTTGTCGTGGATAGGTTCTCGAAAATGGCACACTTTATACCATGTCATAAAAACGATGATGCTGTTAATGTTGCTGATTTGTTCTTTCGTGAAATTATTCGCTTACATGGTGTGCCAAATACTATTGTTTCAGATCGTGATACTAAATTTCTTAGCCACTTTTGGAGATGTTTATGGGCTCAGTTGGGGAATAAGCTGCTTTTTAGTACTACTTGTCACCCCCAAACTGATGGACAAACTGAAGTAGTCAATAGAACATTGTCTACTATGCTTAGGGCTGTTTTGAAGAATAACAAGAAAATGTGGGAAGAATGCTTGCCTCATATTGAATTTGCTTATAATCGTTCATTGCATTCTACTACTAAGATGTGCCCTTTTGAAATTGTGTATGGTTTCCTACCTCGTGCACCTATTTATTTGTTGCCTCTTCCATCTTCAGAGAAGGTTAATTTTGATGCTAAAGAACATTCTGAATTGATTTTAAAAATGCATGAGTTAACTAAGGAAAACATTGAGCGTATGAATGCCAAATATAAACTTGCTGGACATAAGGGTAGAAAACATGTTGTGTTTGCGCCTGGAGATCTTGTTTGGTTACATTTGCGTAAAGATAGATTTCCTAATCTGCGCAAATCAAAGCTAATGCCACGTGCTGATGGTCCTTTTAAGGTGTTAGAGAAAACAAATGATAATGCATATAAACTTGAGCTACCTGTAGATTTTGGGGTTAGTCCCACTTTTAACATAGCAGATTTGAAGCCTTATTTGGGTGAGGAAGATGCGCTTCCGTCGAGGACGACTTCATTTCAAGAAGGGGAGGATGATGAGGACATCAATACCATTGTTACACCCACAGCCCCTACTGTTACATATATTGGACCAATTACTAGAGCTCGCGCACGCCAATTAAATTACCAGGTACTTTCGTTTCTTGGTAATAATTCTAATGTTCATGAGATTATGATGCTGTCTAAATTGGATACATTTATTTTTCTTATAAATGAAGGGCCTAGCTTGGAGAAGGATGAACATTGGTGCAAGAACACGCATGGAGTTGATGGCATGCGCAAGGGGATCAAGAACGGAGTTACAAGTGATGATTTCAGGACTTTGAAGCCGCCATAAGGAGTGCATGAAGCCTTGGACGAAATATACAAGATGCCACTTCATAATATTCGTCCATAGGCTATTCTAGGTGCTGCGTCACCTTATTAATGGGCCAGGCCCATGTAATTTCGAAATACTTAAGTATAGGCTATTTTTAGAGTCCGTATGTGTGGGGAAACAAGAGTTAGGGTTGGTTTCGGACCCGACCCTCAAGGGCCACGAAATTCCCCCCTCTTCCTCCATATATATAGCCCTTAGGGCGTCGTTTAGACTTTGGGTTTTGTTTAGATTAAAAGTTCGCCATAGCTGCAACTTCGCATACTTCGTTTGTGTCCAACGACCAGACCAAGACGTCACAGAACCCCACCTTGATCAATAAAGCTTTCATCTTATATTCGCAATATCCCGATTGCAATCTCAATTTCTTGCTTGTTCTTCGTTTGCTCGCAGGAAACAGACCCTCGTGGTCAGGTTGATCGTGCTCCGGCGTGGTCAATAACCCTCGGAAGTTGGTTTAGCGATTGCTAAGGCGCAATGTCTCGCACGTTCATAGTCGGACCGTCAAGGTCGACTCCCACAGAAAACGATAGCCACCATCTCATCGAAACATCGGGACACCTTAGCCTCTATCATTCATTAAAGACTTCTCAAAAAATTCTAGGCCTCTGACTAATCTCTTACAAAAAGATGTTCCTTTTGTCTTTGATGATGATTGTGTAGAAGCATTTGAAATACTTAAGAAAGCCTTGATTTCTGCACCTATTGTTCAGCCACCTGATTGGAATTTACCCTTTGAAATTATGTGTGACTAGTCATCTACCCGTGCGGCTGCACGGCCTAGAAATTTCTCTGTCTAACATGGTTGTGTAAATTCATTTGTCACATCAACATTTTTGGATAGCTATACATGTTGGTGAAACACATCAAGTGTCCTACAGTAGATGAACAGAAGTGTAGAGACACCCTAATATGTTTCTATCGGTTGAACCTTTCTTGACCTGATGAGCTACCGAGTCTTGAAATAATTGGTACATATACCAGGTCAAATGTTACAAAAATTATAAATCAACAACAATTTCGAAGCTGTTAGGGACAAATATTCTATTCATTTTTTATTTATTTTATTTCGGTCATGTTTCTTTTCTTTCAAAAGGAATGAAAAAAATCATTCACGATTAGACTTTTTTTCAAAAGGAATAACTGGACGTGGTTTTTTAATTTCCTTTTTCTCATGGGAACATGCATGTGGCTGAAAAGCATTTAGGCATAATTTTTCTAAGCATGAGGTTTTGGCGAGCAATTATTTGTACGGCACTTTAATTTGCTTTTTGTCAAGGGAGCACACTTGTGGTTTTTATTTTGGTGATATTTAGGACATGGAATCTTTTTCTAGCATTGGGCCTAAGGACGTTTCATTTATGTGTATCTTTATTTGATAACATATCTTCTTTTTTCTTTATCAACGGAGAAGGCAAATGGATTTTGCTTTGGTTGGTACTTGAACGTCGGCATGCAGGACAATTTTCTGTGCATGTGGGTTTAATCCTTTTTCATACTTTTAGTACGTGTTGTTTTTCTACTTTTTTACCTTAAGTGATCTCTCGTAATAAAATTCCTGGCATATGTTTTTTTACATAATATGTCTTTGTTTCAGGAAACCAAGAGCGACTCAAGGGAGGAAGTCTCCCATACGTGGTAGCATAGGACACTCAGATTTTTGTTTTATAAAGAAAGATTTCATTTTTTAATGAAACAGAGAGAGTCCCATGGGACTAAGACTCCCGTACGTGGAGTAATATCACTCAACATGTCTTATCTTTCATCCGAAGGCTATAGATACATTATAATTAATCCAACGGCCAATATTCTTTAATTATAAGGAATAACGTGGTGCCTCGTATGGTGCCTCCAATTAGTAAATATAAGATGCTAGTGATTATGTTGTAGGTGTTGTTCTAGGACAAAGGGTTGATAAGAAATTAAATGTTATCCAATATGCTAGTAAAACTCTAGACAGTGCCCAGAGAAATTATGCTGCTATTGAAAAAGAATTTTTAGCAGTTGTATTTGCTTGTGATAAGTTTAGACCTTATATTGTTGATTCTAAAGTAACTGTTCACACTGATCATGCTGCTATTAAATATCTTATGGAAAAGAAAGATGCTAAACCTAGACTTATTAGATGGGTTCTATTGCTACAAGAATTTGATTTGCATATTATTGATAGAAAGGGAGCTGAGAACCCCATTGCAGACAACTTATCTAGGTTAGAGAATGTTCTTGATGACACGCTACCTATTGATGGTAGATTTCCTGATGAACAATTAGCTGTCATAAATGCTTCTCATACTACTCCATGGTATGATGATTATGCTAATTACATTGTTGCTAAATTTATACCTTCTAGTTTCACATACTAGCAAAACAAAAAGTTTTTCTATGATTTAAGACATTACTTTTGGGATGACCCAAACCTTTATAAAGAAGGAGTAGATGGTGTTATTAGACGTTGTGTACCCGAGCATGAACAGGAACAGATCCTACACAAGTGTCACTCCGAGGCTTATGGAGGACACCACGCTGGAGATAGAACTGCACATAAGGTATTGCAATCTGGTTTTTATTGGCCTACTCTTTTCAAAGATGCCCGTAAGTTTGTCTTGTCTTGTGATGAATGTCAAAGAATTAGTAATATTAGTAGACGTCAAGAAATGCCCATGAACTATTCACTTGTTATTGAACCATTTGATGTTTGGGGCTTTGATTATATGGAACCGTTTCCTTCCTCTAATGGGTATACACATATTTTAGTTGTTGTTGATTACGTTACTAAGTGGGTAGAAGCTATTCCAACTAGTAGTGTTGATCATAACACCTCTATTAAGATGCTTAAAGAAGTTATTTTTCCGAGGTTTGGAGTGCCTAGATACTTAATGACTGATGGTGGTTCACATTTTATTCATGGTGCTTTTTGTAAAATGCTTGCTAAGTATGATGTTAATCATAGAGTTGCATCTCCATATCACCCACAGTCTAGTGGTCAAGTAGAATTGAGTAATAGGGAGATTAAATTAATTTTGCAGAAGACTGTTAATAGATCTAGAAAGAATTGGTCCAAGAAACTTGATGATGCATTATGGGCCTATAGAACTGCATATAAAAATCCTATGGGTATGTCTCCGTATAAAATAGTTTATGGAAAAGCATGTCACTTACCTCTCGAACTAGAACATAAGGCATATTGGGCCATTAAAGAGCTCAATTATGATTTCAAACTTGCCAGTGAGAAGAGACTATTTGACTTTAGATCACTTGATGAGTGGAGAACCCAGGCCTATGAGAATGCCAAGCTGTTTAAAGAAAAAGTTAAAAGATGGCATGACAAAGGATACAAAAGCGTGAGTTTAATGTAGGTGATTATGTTTTGTTATATAACTCTCGTTTAAGATTTTTTGCAGGAAAACTCCTCTCTAAATGCGAAGGTCAATGTTATCGAGGAGGTCTATCATTCCGGTGCCATAAAAATCGACAACTTCGAAGGCACAAATCCGAAGGTGGTGAACGGTCAAAGAATCAAACATTATATCTCAGGTAATCCCATAAATGTTGAAACCAATGTTATTGACACCGTAACCCCGGAGGAGTACATAAGGGACACTTTCCAAAATGTTTCAGACTCTGAAAAGGAATAGGTATGTGGTACGGTAAGTAAACCGACTCCAAAACAGTTCCAATAGCATTTTTTCTCCATTTTGGAATATTTAAGAAAATAGGAAAATAAGAAGTAGTCCGAAAGGGACACGAGGCGTCCATGAGGGTGGAGGGTGCGCCCTACCCCCTTGGGCGTGCCCCCCTGCCTCGTGGGTACCTCGTGTGCCCTCCAGACTCCGTTTTCTTGCACGATACTTCTTTTGGTCGGTAAAAATTCATTATATAATCTCCCGAAGGTTTTGGCCACCGTACCATGACAATACCTCATGTTTTTGTCTTGAGTTGTTTCTGCCGCAGATTAGATCAAGATGTCTTCTCAAGAGTCAGTCGGGGAGATCCGAGTATCTCAGCCGACACCATGGCCAAAAGTAAACAGCGATACATATCACTTTGGGCGATCAACTGAGGAGGAGATGGAGGCTGACTTCAAAAGGATATATGCCATGGAGGAGGATCAAGAAGTTACCTCTCATCTCCAAGCCAGATTCAAGATGGAGGAACTTCAGAGCGCAGCAATTCCAAATTCGGTCATCCCTCCCAATGTTAGATTTCTTTCTTATGAAAATATGAAGAATAGTGTTACTTGTTCTCCCGCGGCTATGCAACATCCATGGGTGAAAGGAGCTTTAGCCATCATGGGTAAGCTCCGTAAGGAAATAATGGATCTCAAGCAGTAAGTCAATAAGCGCGAGGAAGAGAATCATATCCTCAGGGGCATCATCGCTAAGAATATCACTTCACCATCACCTCCGAAGAAAGAGAAATAAATACATGGGTATGGGCACTCCCCTTGGCAACTGCCAAGCTTGGGGGAGGTGCCCCGGTATCGTATCACCATCACACTTCTATCTTTACCATTTTTCTTAGTTCGATCCTTTTGGTTATATTTTGATCTAGTAGAATAAAGTTTAGTATGATCTAGCTTTGAGTCTTTGTGTTGATCCTTATCTATGTAATCGAGTCCATGAGCTATATATAATAAAGATTAGTCTTGAGTTGAGGGCTTGGTTATCTTGCTATGACCTTGAGGGAATAAAAGAAAGTTAAAAGAAAGAATAAAAAGAAATAAAGAGATCATATTGATCTTATGGAGAGTAATGACTTCACACATAAAACAGTATGATGAATAAAAGTTGTTGAGAGTTGAGAAACATAGTTTTGGTCATCGTTGCAATTAATAGGAAGTAATAAAGAAAGAGAGGTTTTCACATATAAATATACTATCTTGGACATCTTTTATGATTGTGAGCACTAATTAAAATATGACATGCTAAAAAGTTGATGTTGGACAAGGAAGACAACGTAATGGGTTATGTTTTCTTATATCCAAAATAAATTATATTGTCATGGATCATCCAACATGTTGAGCTTGCCTTTCCCCCTCATGCTAACCAAATTCTTTGCACCAAGTAGAGATACTACTTGTGCTTTCAAATATCCTTGAACCCAGTTTTGCCATGAGAGTCCATCATATCTACCTATGGATTGAGTAAGATCCTTCAAGTAAGTTGTCATTGCTGCAAGCAATGAAAATTGCTCTCTAAATATGTACTCCCTCCGTTCCTAAATACTTGTCTTTCTAGACATTTCAAATGACTACTACATACGGATGTATGTAGACATATTTTAGAGTGTAGATTCACTCATTTTGCTCCGTATGTAGTCATTTTTTGAAATGCCTAGAAAGACAAGTATTTAGGAACGGAGGGAGTATGATCTATTAGTGTGGAGAAAATAATCTTTATACGAGCTTGTGATATGGAAGAAATAAAAGCGACGGACTGCATAATAAAGGTCCCTATCACAAGTGGCAATATAAAGTGACGTTCTTTTGCATTAAGATTTTGTGCATCCAACCATAAAAGCACATGACAACCTCTGCTTCCCTCTGCAAAGGGTCTATCTTTTATTTTTGTCTTATACCTTATACAAGAGTCATGGTGATCTTCACCTTTCCTTTTTACACTTTATCCTTTGGCAAGCACTATGTGTTGGAAAGATCCAATTGGATGTGGGCTTTCTTAAAGCATTATTGTTGACGTTACCCTTGAGGTACAAGATTGGGAGGCAAAACTATAAGCCCCTATCTTTCTCTGTGTCCAATTAAAACTTCATACCCGTAAGTATTGCGTGAGTGTTAGAAATTATGAAAGACTATATGATAGTTAAGTATGTGAACTTGCTGAAAATCTCTTATATTGACTATTTCCGATGTTATGATAAATTGCAATTGCTTCAATGACTGTGATTGTAGTTTGTTAGTTTTCAATGAAGTTTCTGATTCATACTTGACATTGTGAATAGATTGTTACTTCAGCATAAGAAATCATATGACAATATATATATATATATATATATATATATATATGTTGTTATTCTAAGAATAATCATGATGCCTTCATGTCCGTATTTTATTTTATCGACACCTCTATCTCTAAACATGTGGACATATTTTTCGATATCGGCTTCCGCTTGAGGACAAGCGAGGTCTAAGCTTGGGGGAGTTGATACGTCCATTTTGCATCATGCTTTTATATCGATATTTATTGCATTATCGGCTGTTATTATAGATTATTTCACAATACTTATGCCTTTTCTCTCTTGTTTTACAAGGTTTATATGAAGAGGGAGAATGCCGACAGCTGGAATTCTGGGCTGGAAAAGGAGCAAATATTAGAGACCTATTCTGCGCAACTCCAAAAGTCCTGAAACTCCACGAAAGTCAGTTTTGGAATATATTAAAAATATTGGGCGAAGAAAGCACCAAAGGGGGGCCATCCACCATCCACGAGGGTGGGGGCGTGCCCAGGGGTAGGGCACCTGGAAGCCCCCCGATGCCCATCTTCTGGTATAAGGTGTCTTTTGCCCTAGAAAAATAGGGAGGAAGCTTTCAGGATGAAGCACCACCGTCTCAAGGTGGAACGAATATAGGGCTCCGGCGGAGCTGTTCTGCTGGGGAAACATCCCTCTGAGAGGGGGAAATCGTCACCATCGTCATCACCATCAATCCTCTCTTCGGGAGGGGGTCAATCTCCATCAACATCTTCACCAGCACCATCTCCTCTCAAACCCTAGTTCATCTCTTATATCTTATCTTTGTCTCAAAACCTCAGATTGTTACCTGTGGGTTGCTAGTAGTGTTGATTACTCCTTGTAGTTGATGCTAGTTGGTTTATTTGGTGGAAGATTATATGTTCAGATCCGTTATGCATATTAATACCCCTCTGATTATGAACATGAATATGATTTGTGAGTAGTTATGTTTGTTCCTAAGGACATGGGAGAAGTGTTGTTATAAGTATTCATATGAATTTGGTATTCATTTGATATTTTGATGAGATGTATGTTGTCTTTCCTCTAGTGGTGTTATGTGAACGTCGACTACATGACACTTCACCATTCTTTGGGCCTAGGGGAAGGCATTGGGAAGTAATAAGTAGATGATGGGTTGTTAGAGTGACAGAAGCTTAAACCCTATTTTATGCGTTGCTTCCTAAGGGGCTGATTTGGATCCATATGTTTCATGCTATGGTTAGGTTTACCTTAATTCTTCTTTCGTAGTTGCGGATGCTTGCAAGGGAGGTTAATCATAAGTGGGATGCTTGTCTAAGGAAGGGCAGTACCCAAGCACCGGTCCACCCACATATCAAATTATCAAAGTAACGAACGCGAATCATATGAGCATGACAAAAACTAGCTTGACAATAATTCCCATGTGTCCTCGTGAGCGCTTTCCTTTATATAAGAGTTTGTCCAGGCTTGTCCTTTGCTACAAAAAGGATTGGGCCACCTTGCTGCACCTTGTTTACTTTTGTTACTTGCTACCTTTTACGAATTACCTTATCATAAAACTATATGTTACCGATAATTTCAGTGCTTGCAGAGAATACCTTGCTGGAAACCGCTTATCATTTCCTTCTGCTCCTCGTTGGGTTCGACACTCTTACTTATCAAAAGGACTATGATAGATACCCTATACTTGTGGGTCATCATGTATATGCGGGAACAATCTTGTGACACAAGGGATGATATGATACCAAGATTATAGCAATATGATATGGTATGTACGCAATGGAAGGTGTAGATCGATGATCACTAATGTGCACAAGTAACGTTGCTGGCAAGACTCAATGGCTAGTCTCGATAGGCAAGTGACGCAAAATGGGCTAGGGACTAACAATGCAATGGCAAGAATGAATGTACAATGATGGGATACCACGATACCAAGATGATATAGAGGTTACTGTTCTTGCTTACGGTTAGGGTATCAAAATGGTGAAGGTGGTCGATGACGAATCCTTGACGAAGTTGAGAGGTGGTGTTATCGATGTTGAAACGTTCCTAGTTAGGCGACTCACCCTAGGAAACAGAAAAACCACAAACTCAAAATCTCAAAGGAAAATGTCAAATGGTGGTAGTGGCACTACTGCAGGATGCTGCTAACATGACACTACGATCAGAGATGCTTTCACGAAACTGTGTGCGATGCATCAATCACAAACGGGGATGTAAAAACCGTCAGAAAAGGTGCAAAACATTTGCAATGGAGGATGCATCAAACACGGTTCACATTTTAGTTGCGCGTGCGATCTAGGGCATACGGTTCAGTCCAATGACCTATTTGTGATGAGGCGGAACAAAACAAATGGGCAGCCTGATGAAGGCGTGTGCGATATAGAGCATACGGTTCACTCGGATGAACTGTTTGTGATTAGGCAACACAAAAGAAACGGCCAACTAGATGAAGGTGTGTGCGATATACAACATACGGTTCACTCGGATGAACTGTTTGAGATTAGGCAACACAAAAGAAACGGTCAGCCAGATCAAGGTGTGTGTGATTGAGGGCATACGCTTCAGAAGGATTAACTGTTTGCGATTAGGCAACATAACAGAAACGGGTAAGCCAGATCAAAATGTCTGCGATTGATGGCATACACTTCACATGGATGAACTGTTTGCGATTAGCCACAACAAATTGAGACAGTTAGATAGATCAACGTGTGTGCGCTAGACAGGCGCACCCATTCTAATTAAAAGAAGCGTGCGCGACGGTAATAACGAGCGCGCACGGTTGTTGGAACAAGACATGTGCTGACATTGCCTATTGCGGTGCACCCTATGGTGCAAACGCCACGTACGCGGCCGAGAAGGCGTACGTGCCCACGTTACGCCTTCTGGGAATAGTGTCGCACTTATAACCGTCAGTAAATTTTGAGCATGCGTCCTATCACAATTTTTTTAGAAGAACAAGGAGGTTGCGTCCCATCACATTCCAAATTGCAAACCTGTTCACACCGATCAAAACCTAAACAGTTTCCCACTTAGGAGTGTATTACTATGCGGTTATAAATACTACTACTCCAAGATGACTGCACATTCCTCCTCAACTCCTCATCCACAAAAAGTCAAAAACAAACACGTCATTTCATCATCATTCCCTTGCGTCCGCCATGGCCAGCGTGAGTTCTGGGTCGAGAGATTGCCACCAGGGAGAGGCGAGCCTGGAAGCGGGAGCACGAGAGATGTCCTGCCTTGCCGCAAAAGCAGCCAACATGTCCCGCCACACGGCCATAGCAGCAGAAGGTCCCGCCGCGCCACCGAAGCAGCACAGAGGACCCGCCATGCCGTCGATGCAGCAGAATGGTCCGGTCATGCTGCGGAAGCAGAAGAGAAGTCCCGCCGTGCCGTGAATGCAGCAAAGATGTCCTCCCGTGTTGTGGTGGCCTGGGAAAATGCCTTGCGGGCAGGAGAGGACTCTTACAGGCGCATGCGTGCCCTCGTCCTTAGGCAGATGGATCAGATCTCCAGGTGGGAGAGGTTGCAAGATGACCTGAAAGCCTCGTTTGAACAGTCTACCGATGTCATCCTGCAACTAAATGAGAGCAATGCGAAGCTCCGGGCCGAGCGCGACCTGCTGAGGGCAAAGATCGTCGGAAGTGCGGAGTGAGGGAGTCCTGGACTAAGGGGTCCTCAGGCGTCCGACCTGTTGGACATGGGCCGGACTAATGGGTTTTGAAGATACAAGACCGAAGACTCTCTCCCGTGTCCGGATGGGACTCTCCTTGGCGTGGAAGGCAAGCTTAGCGTCCAAGATATGAAGATTCCTTTCTCTGTAACTGACTTTGTACAACCCTCATCCCCTCCGGTGTCTATATAAACCGGAGGGCTTAGTCCGAAGGACAGATATAGTCATACAGGCTAGACTTCTAGGGTTTTAGCCATTATGATCTCGTGGTAGATCAACTCTTGTAATACTCATATTCATCAAGATCAATCAAGCAGGAAGTAGGGTATTACCTCCATAGAGAGGGCCCGAACCTGGGTAAACACTGTGTCCCTTGTCTCCTGTTACCATCGACCTTAGACGCATAGTTCGGGACCCCCTACCCGAGATCCGCCGGTTTTGACACCGACATTGGTGCTTTCATTGAGAGTTCCATTGTGCCGTCCTCAAGAGGTTTGATGGCCCCTTCAATCATCTACAACAATGTTGTCCAAGGAGAAGTCTTCCTCCCAGGACAGATCTTTGTGTTCGGCGGCTTCGCACTACGGGCCAACTCGCTTGGCCATCTTGAGCAGATCGACAGCTATGCCCCTGGCCGTCAGGTCAGATTCGGGAGGTTGAACTACGTCGCGGATATCTGCGGAGACTTGATCTTCGACGGATTCGAGACCACGGCAGCCGCTCCTCGTCACCATGATGAACATGACTTAAATCTGTCATCGGACCATACCCAGGAGATAGCACCTGTAACTGCTCTGGCCTTAGATCCAGAGCAGATCGTGCCATCTGAAGACAGGAAGCTCAACCCTGCCACAGATGCCGCAGTCTCAGCGGCGTTAGAGCCGCACACAGACCCAACCTCGAGTGGAATCTGTGTCACCGGAGCCTCGGACTCATTTCCGGCTATAGGTTCCGAACCATGTGTGTCCACGTGCGTCGAGCTCGATCAGTCCTTGATCGTCGAATTCAGCTCCACGGACATTTTTCGGCACTCGCCTTTGGGCGATGTGTTAAACTCGTTAAAGGCACTATCCTTAGCGGGGGGCTCACAGTCGAATTATATCCGGTTTGAACTGGAGGCTGATGACGGAGAACTTCCCTTCCCACCCACCGCCCACTTCACAGCCACTGTCAAAGATTTAACCGACATGCTCGATTACGGCTCTAAAGACATCGACAGTATGGACGACGATGCCAATGAGGAGCAGGGCCAAAACCCGCCGTTTACTGGACGCTGGACGGCCACCTCTTCTTACGACGTGTACATGGTGGATACACCTAAAAGAACTAACGATGATGACAGAGAAGATCCAGTTGAGGATGAACCTCCTATGATACAGCCAAAACATCGGCGTCAGCGGCCCTGTTCTAAGTCACGTCGTGGAAAAGACAACAATACTGGCACGGGGGAAAACAATACTCCGGACGATGCCGAAGATAATGAAGACCCTGTTGAGATAACTTCCGAACAGGAGGAACAGGAAAACGGGCAAGTTAGCCCTGACGAACAGGCCATAAACGACAACTCAGAGGACATTAATTATCTTCCACTCTCCGAGGATGAGGTGAGCCTTGGCAATGAGGATTTTATCGTGCCTAAGGAACCTCTCGAGCAGGAGCGCTTTAAGCGCCGGCTAATAGCCACTGCAAGGAGCCTGAAAAAGAAGCAGCAGCAGCTTCAAGCTGACCAAGATCTGCTCAACGATAGATGGACTGATATCCTAGCAGCCGAAGAATACGGCCTCAAGCGCCCAGCCAAAAGCTACCCGAAGCGCAAATTGCTACCTCAGTTCGATGATGAGGCACCGGAGCCCGTACCATCATCGCGCAATGCGGCTGACCGACCATCACGTGGTCGGGATAAAGTGGCAACTCAAGCCGAACACCAAGCCGCCCCGCCTCATCACAAAGGCAAAGATAAAATAGCTCGTGGTTATACATATGCCCTTCGGCAGGACCTGGACAGTAGAGTAGGACATACCAGATCGATCTACGAATCGCGAGGACGCGTCCTCACACGCGACGATGGCCATCTATTCAGACGTGACAACCCTAGCACGCCCGGGCCAAAAACCGCAGACGGACTCCATCTGAGCTATGTCGCGATGTGGACCGATATTGAGGCGGCGCACACCCTCTTTGATTCACTGACGAAGTAATGGAGCATGAATTCCCAGAAGGGTTTAAACCCGTGAATATTGAATCATATGATGGAACAACTGATCCCACGGTATGGATCGAGGATTTTCTTCTCCATATCAATATATGGCCCGTGGAGATGACCTTCACGCCATTAAATACCTCCCACTAAAACTCAAAGGGCCAGCTCGCCACTGGTTAAACAGTCTGCCCGAAAACTCTATTGGCGGCTGGGAGGATTTGGAAGACGCCTTCCATGACAACTTCCAAGGTACATATGTTCGGCCACCAGATGCCGATGACTTAAGTCACATAGTTCAACAGCCCGGAGAGTCAGCCAGGAAATTCTGGACTAGGTTTCTAACTAAAAAGAACCAGATCGTCGACTCTCCGAATGCCGAAGCCCTAGCGGCCTTTAAGCATAGCATCCGCGACGAATGGCTCGCCCGCCACCCTGGTCAAGAAAATTCGAAGTCCATGGCAGCCCTCACGGCACTCATGACCTTCTTTTATGCGGGTGAGGATAGTTGGCCGGCTCATAGCAAAAACATGGCAAGCGAAGCGGGCACCTCCGACGTTAAAAACAGCAATGGCAAGCTCCGACGCAACAGGCACAAATGTCGAAGCAATGGTGACAATACCGATGACACGACAGTCAACGCCGGATTCAGTGGCTCCAAGTCCGGTCAGCGGAAGAAGCCATATAAAAGAAACAACCTGGGACCATCCAGCTCAAACCGCATACTCGATCGTCCGTGCCAGATCCATGGCACCCCAGACAAACCAGCCAATCATACCAACAGAGATTGTTGGGTTTTTAAACAGGCCGGCAAGTTAAATGCCGAGAACAAGGAGAAGGGATCGCAAAGCGAGGACGATGACGAGGAGCCCCGGCCACCGAACACAAGGGGACAGAAGAAGTTTCCCCCTCTGGTCAAAACGGTGAACATGATATACGCTACCCACATCCCCAAGAGGGAGCGCAAGCGCGCGCTCAGGGACGTCTATGCGATAGAGCCAGTCGCCCCAAAACTTAATCCATGGTCGTCATGCCCGATCACCTTCGATCGTCGGGATCATCCGGCCAGTATCCATCACGGCGGTTCAACCGCACTGGTCCTTGACCCAATAATTGATGGATTCCACCTGACGCGAGTCCTCATGGACGATGGCAGCAGCCTCAACCGTCTCTATCAGGATACAGTACACAAAATGGGCATTAATCCAACATGGATCAAGCCTACAAAGACTACCTTTAAAGGAGGCATGCCCGGTGTAGAGGCCCGCTGTACGGGCTCAATCACACTAGAGGTTGTCTTCGGATCTCCGGACAACTTCAGAAGCGAAGAGTTAATCTTCGATATCGTCCCCTTTTGCAGCGGCTATCACGCACTGCTTGGACGAACCGCATTTGCTCGATTCAACGCGGTGCCACACTATGCTTATATCAAGCTCAAGATGCCTGGACCACGCGGCGTCATAATAGTTAATGGAAACAGGGAACGCTCCCTCCGTACCGAGGAGCACACCGCTGCCTTAGCAGCAAAAGTACGGAGTGGCCTTTTCAAGCAGAACCTTAATTCGGTGGTCGAGCTCCCGGACACTGTCAAGAGAGTCCGGACTATTCCGCGGTAGGACAGCTCAGCTCGTCAAGAGCTCAACTAGCAATCTGGCCTCCGTCCCAGTCCCGACCAAGTGGCAGCATTCGTACCACGCGTACATAACTACGCACTCAAAATACCATGGGCATAGACGGAGGCATAACTATCTTGTGATCCACAGTACGGCTCGACCGAACCCAGACATGAAAGTGCGTTATATCGACTAGAGGGGGGTGAATAGGCGATTTTTATGAAAGTCTTCAGAACATGGGAGTTTTGAAGACAAACGATAAAAATAGACCTATTACCATGCAGCGGAAGGTAGACTACACTAGGCAAACCATAGTCAAGTATTCAATGAAGTGAAAGCACAAAGACTAATAGCAGCTAGGTAGTAAGGATCAGATAGGAAGATATTGTGAAGCCAAACAGAACACGCAGTCACTCAGTGAAGACAAATGATAGAGCAAACATACAATGACTTCACAAGGAGTAACAGTAAGTAACGTGAAGTGAAGATGAAACCAGTGACTCGTTGAAGACAATGATATGTTGAACCAGTTCCAGTTGCTGTGACAACTGTACGTCTGGTTGGAGCAGCTAGGTATTTAAACCTTAGAACACACAGTCCCGGACACCCAGTCCTGAACACGCAGCTCAGGACACCCAGTCCTCACCGTATTATCCTTGAGCTAAGGTCACATAGACCTCGCCCAATCACTCTGGTAAGTCTTCAAGGTAGACTCCCAAACCTTCACACACTTCGTTCACTGGCAATCCACAATGTCTCTTGGAAGCTCAGAACGTGACGCCTAACCGACTGGAGGATGCACAGTCCTCAAGCGTAATAAGTCTTCAGATCACACAGACAAGAAGACTTAAGTGATGCCCAATTCTCTCTGGCTCTTGTGGTTAGGTCTTTATCCTTGCAAGGAATTCTCTCTCAAAGGCTTCGAGGTGGGTTGCTCCCAAATGACAAAAGCCGTGCTTTCAATCTGAGCAGCCAACCGTTTATGGTTGTAGGGGGTGGGCTATTTATAGCCACTTGGCAACCCGACCTGATTTGTCCGAAATGACCCTGGGTCACTAAGGAACTGACACGTGTTCCAAAGGTCAGATTTCAAACTCACACGGCAACTTTACTTGGGCTACAAGCAAAGCTGACTTGTCCGACTCTGGACAAGATTCGCTCTCATTGTCTTCACTCGAAGACATAGGTTTTTGGTTTAGGCATCACTTCAGTCATTCTGACTGGTTCTCTTGGACCCCACTTAACAGTACGGTGGTTCCTATGACTGAACACAAAAGAAAAAGAACTACAAAAGATCTAAGTCTTCGAGCTCCATAGGCTTCATATCGTGTCTTCTCTTGTCATAGTCTTCAATGTGAATATCTTCATATACCACCTTTGACTTCAATGTCTTCATACATTTTTAGGGGTCATCTCTGGTAGTAAAACCGAATCATGAGGGACTTCTACCTGTGTTATCCTGCAATTCTCACAAACACATTAGTCCCTCAACTAGGTTTGTCGTCAATACTCCAAAACCAACTAGGGGTGGCACTAGATGCACTTACAATGTCCCCCTTTTTGGTGATTGATGACAAACTAGTTGAAGTTTTCAACGGGGAATATAATCTGTGAAACTGTAAAGGATAAGGAATTGTCTTCATAAGTTGCAAGGGCTCCCCCTGAAGATGTGCATATTAGTTAATTTGCTTTTGGAATGCAAATGCACATGGCAGGTGGTACTTGTGGAGATCCACTTCAACTTATGATGACAATCCACTATGCATGTGAAAGTATATGAAGATAATGCCATGCATAATGGAAAATGGACGTCTGCAGAATGAGCTAAGTGCGGAATTTATCGTCGCACATGCGAAATTTATCTTCGCAAAACAAGGTGGCAAATAAGTAGCAGACGACCATCTAGTTTAAGTGTTACCACTCATAAGAACCAAATGTAGCAAAAAAACGAGAGTTGTAAGCACGAAGCAAAATATAAGGCACCCGCCCATATGAACCCACTTGAAGACTATCAATCTCATATGCTTCTCCCCCTTTTGTCAGTAATGACCAAAAAGGTTTTAAGACATAGAGCCTCTACTCGTTCCCATGAGGAGTAGGTGAAGTAGCAGGGTTGTTGGTGTTGTTTGGCGGTGCAGAAGAGCTTGGAGGTGCTGAAGGAGGTGGCGGTGAAGTAGCATCATCTTCTTCTTCAATAATTCTGGCAGTGACTATGGCAGCAGAGGAAGAGAACTCAGAGTCTTCAAGGGATGGAGTTCCTAGCAGCACAGCCCTTCGAGGAGGTGTGGAGTCAAACTTGAATCTCTTAGTGAAGCCATCCTCTTGAAGATCAGCTTCAGAAAGCATCATCGTTAGCCCTTTCCATGTGCGGCGACAGGTTTCATGGGCAACGAAAGCATTCTTGGTGGCAAGATTTCAAGTGCGATTAACATCCACCAAGAGGCTTTTCATCTGACGCTTCAGCCAGTCATGATGCCTATCTTGTTTCTGATGTAGAGCCACAAGAAGCTCTCGGTCGTTGAGAACACGAGTGCGCTTCTTGGGTCTTGGAGCAGTGGCACTGTCAGTGGCTTCAGTGGAAGCAGGGTGTGGTGCACGTGTAGTGCCAGCCAAAGGATACACCCGAGAAACTGCTTCAACGCCTTCAACGTTCTGTGTAAAACTCTGATGTTCTGCATTCTGAAGACTTAGAGGTTGCTTGGCAGGCTCAGAATATATGGCTTCAGTAGACATGTCCACGTTAGGCAAGAAGATCCGATGGTTGCGGGCTGAGGGCTGATAAGAGATGGCGGAGTGTAGCTTGATCAGCCGCATGACCCAAGGGGTGTAGAACTTCAAACCAAACAGATCAATGCCTGATGCAGCAAGTTGGCGTATGAAGAAGTCCTGTGCATTGAAGCATTTGCCATGAAGTATGTAGAAGACCAAAGTCTTCATTGCACCCTGAAGCTTGGCATTTGGAGAGTGCCCTTTGATAGGCCAGAGAGTTCGCCTGATGATGTGATAGATGGTTCTGGGCAGGTACTCAAGGTCTTCAACGAAGAACTCTGTGGGATACGCAGCATCTTGGGGCAATGGCTTCATCATGCTGAGCATTTGACTCATATTAGGTTCTGGCCGCTGAAAGATGCTCTCAATAGCTTCAGCATGCAGCTGACAGCCTTGCTCGAAGAGATCGCCAGGAGTGGGCAAGCCAGTGAGCTCAATGATGTCAAATGCATTGGCTTCGTGATGAATGTTGCCAGTCATCCACTCCAGGACCCAAGTCTTCAGATCTCTGCTGTATCCTTTGATGTGAAGTGTGGCATAGAATTGTAGCAGCAGCTCTTCATTCCAATGCTCTTCAGCAGTAACAAATTGCAGCAGACCCACTTGCTTGAAGCAATCCAACGCTTCTTCTAGACAGGGCAGACCAGCTATAGCTTCAACGTCAAGGCGCTTGTGTGGGAAGATGCGTCCTTGGTTGTAAAGAATGCAAGAGTAATAGCTTCGCTGAGGATAGCTTCAGAACCGATCAGATGATATCCGTTCCCTTGAGTAGGGGTTCCTGGAGCTATTGAAGAACGTGTTGTCTGCCCTCAAGCCATTGATGTTGAAGGAGCCAGGTGCTGATGCAGGACCTGGAAACCTTGGCAGTCTTGGGATTGGCTTCTGGACCTGAGGCCTGTGCTCAACATGATAGTTGAATTGGGGACCGGCAGCAGACTCGGGAACAGAAGTGGCGGGATCAGTGGCTTCGCTGTCTTCTGAAGCTTTTGCTGGGGAGGGCTCCACATTAGCTTCATTGTTGGTTGTGGCAGCCTCAAGATTTTCATCCTCCACTTGACTAGCTGGAGGGTCAGTCACATGCACGTTCTCCTAGAGAACTGCTTCTTGGTGGAGCAGGGGAGTGGGATCTTGTGGTACTTCTTCTTCTGTGGCTGATGCAGCCGGAATGTCTTCAGCATAGACTTGAGGCCTTGGACCTTTGTGAAGCCTACGGAACGCAGACGACGCCTGTGGAATTGGAGTGGGCTGGGCCTCATAGTCTTCTTCCTCTTGTGGGCGATCCGCCCATGAAGCATCCTGTGCAATTGGCGTCAGTGGACGACCAATGCTGATGAGTTTGCTGTTTTCTAACTGAGGAAGGACTGCATCATCTTCTACATTGTCATGATGACCAATGTCTTCAGCAGCGATGGGATCAGCTGCTGGAATGTCTTCAGCTTCAGGAGCCTCTGTGAAAGCAGGCTCATGAACCGTCAGTTGACGTTCTGCGTCAGGATGAACCATAGAAATGGGTTCAACTATCAAGGGCTCTGTGGGAGCAGCCCGAGCTTTCTTGGTTTTTCGCTTTTTCTTGGTGGGGGCAGTAGGAGAGTCTTCAGAGTGTTTCCTCTTCCTGGCTTCAGCCTCAGCAGTTCTTGTCTTCTTGAGCTCTGAAGCCATTGATCGGCTCTTTGGCTTCGAGCCAATCATTCTTGTTGGGAAGACAATCGAAACTGCTTCTTGCCTTGGTGCATCAGATTCAGCCGTAGCAGGCTTCTTCTTCTTCTTTGCGGCCATCCTGGGGTCGATGCCAGGATGCCCAAGTGCCTTGCGCTTCTCAGCCTCATTATAGGCTTGCACACATCTGTCAGCCAGAGTCTTCATGCGCTCACGCGAACCCTGAGCTTCTGCATGCTTCTTCACAAAGGCTTCCTTGAGCTCGTGCATCATTGTCTTGAAGTTCTTCACTTCTTGCACGCTGAGCTTGGCCATATGCTTCTTGAACTGAGCCTTTTCATAGTCAATCTTCTGCTTCAGCTCAACAACACGCTGGGCAATAGCAAGTTCTGAAGCAATGGCGCCTTGGAAGGCGACACTGAGGCCAATGGGTAGCTGCAGATCTTCAAAGCTGATGTTTGGCGTGTCAAACCACTCGTCAATGAAGTTGTGGATGATGGTGACATCAAAGAGAGGCAGATCATTGAAGATTTCTGCTTCTTCTTTGCTCTTGATGAGTTGCTCAAGAGTGTCATCTGCAAGATCTTCATCACTTGACAGATCAATGTCGTCGTTGCATAGAATGGCAGCAGCTGTTAGCTCTTTGCCAGTGTGAAACAGAGGCATCTTGGCCTTCTGGGGCCTTGAGACGCGTGATAAGTCTTCAGACTGCACACTGTCTTCAGGAGGTGCAGTTGCCAATGGCTTCGCCCTTGAGATTTTTGGTGAAGGGGCCGGCTTTGAAGCTTTTGGCTTCTTCAACTGCTTTGGCTTCGGCACTGTAGGCGCGTCATCAGACTCAGTGTTAGCTGCAGGCTCATTCACTGCAGTCCCTTGAACCAAGATGTAGGTGATGAGGCCTTCAAGGTTGGCGAAAGGGCCGATGACATTGGGTTCTGCATGTCATGTGCCATCTGCCCTTGGAGATGAGGGACCAGGGTTGAAGTCTAACCCAAAAGTCTTCTTGTTCTGCTTCGCTGAGTTCTGAGCAAACTGGAACTTGCGCTTGAACAGATTGTCGTCACGACACCATAGCAGTGACGACGAGTGTGCATCAGCAGGCTGTGGTCCACGGACCATGCATGGATAGAAGCCTTGAGCAATGGCTTCATCTCTAGACCTGGGTAGAAGATTCTTGAATAGGATGTCTCCCCATGGTCTCTTGATGGCGCTTTTCTCAGCATACTCCTGGGTCACAAATCTGTATTTGAACCATTGTTCTGCCCAATATCTTCGAATCCATTGGATTCGGGTCTTGCACTGACTGTAATCCTCTTCAGGATCTGTCTTGTACATTTCTGAGAGTTCATCTGGCAGATCTCTGGAGGTCTCACCATGACGCTTTCTTCCACCCTTCCTTGCTGCTTTCTCTGAAGCCATAAACTTTAACTTGAAAGGCTTCAAGATGTTCAAAGGCTTCAAAGGTTTTCGTTTGCTGGACCAACAGGAACTGTAGGTGATGCTGTAAGAATTCTGCAAATGAATGCAGACTATGAGAACCAAAGGATTCTCCCACGGACATGTACCTGTGACAGCATTAAGGTGCGAGGGAAGGGGAAGAGGTCATATGCATTCTCAGAAGATTTTGAAGATAAATCAGGTTAGAAGACATTGACCTCATCGTGCGAAGACATTCACTCATAGATAAAAAGTTGGTTCCAGATTTGTACGAATCCACAGATCAGTACAAGTGAGGAATCTAACTACTTTGTGAAGCACAAGTGAATATACTAGGCATTTTTATGAGATGCCGTATGAGAGAGATCTAGCTTGTGTGAACAGAAACTGCTTGTGGTAGAAAGTGACAGATCAATAGGATCAACGGTGCTGTAAAAAGGGAGTTTTATTTACCACACTGAGAACTGCTAGATGAAGTGGGAGATGAGGCAGAGCAGTTCGATCCTCCGTGCCCTAACTTGGCGACGGAGGACACCTACGGCAACGGCGGAGAGGACGATGTCTGCGGTCGGCGTGAAGACGGCGTCGGAGAGGTTGCGTTAGCGAAGCGCTTCGTCACCGGCGACGTCGAGAGCTAGCGGTGGCGCTAGGGTTCGTGCGAGGGTGGAAGAACAGATAATGACCGCTGTGAGTGTGTATTTATAGGCACATGGGCGGCACTGTGCTATTACACAGGTGCCCCTGGCGATTCGCATTTGGGGAACACATGGCCATTATGCGGAATTTTGGGGTTTGTTCCACGTCCCATGCATGCCTGGATTGTCGGGTGGTTGTTCCTACTTCTCCGGAATTCATGTGGAGGAATGAGCATTGAAAATGGACTTAATGATTGTCTCTGTATCTTCTGCTGACAAGGACGCGGAGAAGATATTCGACAGTTTCAATAGAATGCATATGACTTGGAGAGATAGAGTTTGAGATAGAAAGCATAGAGAAGTTAGGGTCCGATCACATTCACTTAGTTCAAAAGATTCAACACGAAGACATAGCTATAAGTGAATACTGTAGAGGACAGAATACTAGCATATATATATATATATATATATATATATATATATATATATATATATATAATCAACATAGTGAAGATAATCATGAAAATATGTTGAGATCGAAGCCAAACCAAATGTGATGATGAGGACATCAATACAATTGTTACACCCACAACCCCTGCTGCTATACATACTGGACCAATTACTAGAGCTCGTGCACGCCAATTAAATTACCAGGTACTTTCGTTTCTTGGTAATGATTCTAATGTTCATGAGAATATGATGTTGCCTAAATTGGATACATTTGTTTTGCTTACAAATGAAGGGCCTAGCTTGGAGAAGGATGAAGATTGGAGCAAGAACAAGCATGGAGATGATGGCATGCGCAAGGGGAACAAGAACGGAGTTACAAGTGATGATTTCAGGACTTTGAAGCCACCATAATGGGTGCATGAAGCCTTGGACGAAATATACAAGATGCCACTTCATAAATTTCGTCCCGAGGCTATTTTAGGTGCTGCGTCACCTTATTATTGGGCCAGGCCCATGTAATTTCAAAATACATAAGTATAGGCTATTTTTAGAGTCCGTATGTGTGGGGAAACAAGAGATAGGGTTGATTTTGGACCCCTCCACCAAGGGCCACGAAATTCCCCCCTCTTCCTCCATATATACAGCCCTTATGGCATCGTTTAGACTTTGGGTTTTGTTTAGATTAAAAGTTCGCCATAGCTGCAACGTTGTGTTCAACGACCAGACAAAGGCGTCACAGAACCCCACCTTGATCAATAAAGCTTTCATCTTATATTCGCAATATCCAGATTGCAATCTCAGTTTCTTGCTTGTTCTTCGTTTGCTTGCAGGAAACAGACACTCGTGGTCAGGGTGATCGTGCTCCGGCATGGTCAATAACCTCTCGGAGTTGGTTTAGCGATTTCTAAGGCGCGACGTCCTCGCACGTTCGTAGTCGGATCGTCAAAGTCAACTGCCACCAAAGCGATATCCATCATCTCATCGAAAGACGGGACACCTTTGCCTCTATCATTAATAGAGCTAATAAAGCAAAACAGGAGACAAATAAGAGTGAAAATCAGATTGTGGCAAAAGAATTTGAGCACCAAATGAAGCCTAAAAATAAACCATCTACTGTTGTTTCTGAAATTAAATTGAAAAGTGCATGTTTACTTGCCACCAAATCTGATATTGATGAGCTAGATTTTAGGAAATCTGTTTGCTTTGCTTTTGTGTGCAAAGAGGTATTATTTTCATTCGAGGACGTGCCTTCCTCTTTGCCCCCTGCTATCACTAACATTTTGCAGGAGTTCGCTGACGTCTTTCCACAAGACGTGCCACTGGGATTACCACCTATTCGAGGGATTGAGCATCAAATTGACTTAATTCCCGGTGCTTCGCTACCCAACCGTGCACCATACCGTACCAATCCAGAGGAGACGAAGGAGATTATGCGTCAAGTACAAGAACTGCTCGACAAAGGTTATATACGCGAATCCCTTAGTCCTTGTGCTGTTCCTATCATTTTAGTGCCGAAAAAGGATGGTACGTCGCGTATGTGCGTTGATTGTAGAGGCATTAATAATATTACTATTCGTTATCGTCATCCTATTCCTAGGCTAGATGATATGCTTGATAAATTGAGTGGCTCTACAGTATTCTCCAAAGTTGATTTGTGTAGTGGATACCATCAAATTCGTATGAAATTGGGTGATGAATGGAAAACAGCATTTAAAACTAAGTTTGGATTATATGAGTGGTTAGTCATGCCTTTTGGGTTAACTAATGCACCTAGTACTTTCATGAGGTTAATGAACGAAGTTTTACGTGCTTTCATTGGATGATTTGTGGTAGTTTACTTTGATGACATATTGGTTTATAGCAAATCTTTGGAGGAACATTTGGAACATTTACGTGCTGTTTTTATTGCTCTACGTGATGCACGTTTGTTTGGAAACCTTGGAAAGTGCACCTTTTGCACCGACTGAGTATCTTTTCTTGGCTATGTTGTTACTCCACAGGGAATTGAAGTTGATAAAGCCAAGATTGAAGCTATTGAGAGTTGGCCGCAGCCCAAAACGGTCACACAAGTGAGGAGTTTCCTTGGCCTCACTGATTTCTATAGGCGTTTTGTGAGAGATTTCAGCACCATTGCTGCACCTCTCAACGAGCTTACAAAGAAGGATGTGCCTTTTGTTTGGGGTACCGCACAGGAAGAAGCCTTCACGATATTGAAAGATAAGTTGACACATGCTCCTTTACTCCAACTTCCTAATTTCAATAAGACTTTTGAGCTTGAATGTGATGCTAGTGGAATTGGATTAGGAGGTGTGTTATTACAAGATGGAAAACATGTTGTATACTTTTCTGAAAAATTGAGTGGGCCTAGTCTGAACTATTCTACTTATGATAAAGAATTATATGCTCTTGTTCGGACCTTAGAAACATGGCAACATTATTTATGGCCCAAGGAATTTGTTATACATTCTGATCATGAATCTTTGAAACACATTAAAAGTCAAGCAAAACTGAACCGTAGACATGCTAAATGGGTTGAATTCATTGAGACTTTCCCTTATGTCATTAAACACAAGAAGGGTAAAGAAAATGTTATTGTTGATGCCTTGTCTCGTCGTTATACTATGCTTTCACAACTTGACTTTAAAATATTTGGTTTGGAGACCATCAAAGATCAATATGTTCATGATGCTGAATTTAAAGATGTATTGCAGAATTGTAAGGGAGAACTTGGAACAAGTTCATTCTTAACGATGGATTTGTGTTTCGTGCTAACAAGCTATGCATTCCAGCTAGCTCCGTTCATCTTTTGTTGTTGCAGGAGGCGCATGGAGGAGGATTAATGCGACACTTTGGCGTCAAGAAGACGGAGGATATACTTGCTACACATTTCTTTTGGCCAAAGATGAGACGGGATGTTGAGCGTTTTGTTGCTCGCTGCACTACATGTCAAAGATCTAAGTCACGACTCAATCCTCATGGTTTATATATGCATTTGCCTATACCTAGTGTTCCTTGGGAGGATATATCTATGGACTTTGTTTTAGGTTTACCTCGAACAAAGAAGGGGAGGGATAGCATATTTGTTGTCCTGGATAGGTTCTCGAAAATGGCACACTTTATACCATGTCATAAAAGCGATGATGCTGTTAATGTTGCTGATTTGTTCTTTCGTGAAATTATTCGCTTACATGGTGTGCCAAATACTATTGTTTCAGATCGTGATACTAAATTTCTTAGCCACTTTTGGAGATGTTTATGGGCTAAGTTGGGGACTAAGTTGCTTTTTAGTACTACTTGTCACCCCCAAACTGATGGACAAACTGAAGTAGTCAATAGAACATTGTCTACTATGCTTAGGGCTGTTTTGAAGAATAACAAGAAAATGTGGGAAGAATGCTTGCCTCATATTGAATTTGCCTATAATCGTTCATTGCATTCTACTACTAAGATGTGCCCTTTTGAAATTGTGTATGGTTTCCTAGCTCGTGCACCTATTGATTTGTTGCCTCTTCCATCTTCAGAGAAGGTTAATTTTGATGCTAAAGAACGTTCTGAATTGATTTTAAAAATGCATGAGTTAACTAAGGAAAACATTGAGCGTATGAATGCTAAATATAAACCTGCTGGAGATAAGGGTAGAAAACATGTTGTGTTTGCGCCTGGAGATCTTGTTTGGTTACATTTGCGTAAAGATAGATTTCCTAATCTGCGCAAATCAAAGCTAATGCCACGTGCTGATGGTCCTTTTAAGGTGTTAGAGAAAATAAATGATAATGCATATAAACTTGAGCTACCTGTAGATTTTGGGGTTAGTCCCACTTTTAACATTGCAGATTTGAAGCCTTATTTGGGTGAGGAAGATGCGCTTCCGTCGCGGACGACTTCATTTCAAGAAGGGGAGGATGATGAGGACATCAATACCATTGTTACACCCACAGCCCCTACTGTTACATATACTGGACCAATTACTAGAGCTGGCGCACGCCAATTAAATTACCAGGTACTTTCGTTTCTTGGTAATGATTCTAATGTTCATGAGATTATGATGCTGCCTAAATTGGATACATTTGTTTTGCTTACAAATGAAGGGCCTAGCTTGGAGAAGGATGAACATTGGAGCAAGAACACGCATGGAGTTGATGGCATGCGCAAGGGGATCAAGAACGGAGTTACAAGTGATGATTTCAGGACTTTGAAGCCGCCATAAGGAATGCATGAAGCCTTGGACGAAATATACAAGATGCCACTTCATAATATTCGTCCATAGGCTATTCTAGGTGCTGCGTCACCTTATTAATGGGCCAGGCCCATGTAATTTCGAAATACTTAAGTATAGGCTATTTTTAGAGTCCGTATGTGTGGGGAAACAAGAGTTAGGGTTGGTTTCGGACCCCACCCTCAAGGGCCACGAAATTCCCCCCTCTTCCTCCATATATACAGCCCTTAGGGCGTCGTTTAGACTTTGGGTTTTGTTTAGATTAAAAGTTCGCCATAGCTGCAACTTCGCGTACTTCGTTTGTGTCCAACGACCAGACCAAGACGTCACAGAACCCCACCTTGATCAATAAAGCTTTCATCTTATATTCGCAATATCCCAATTGCAATCTCAGTTTCTTGCTTGTTCTTCGTTTGCTCGCAGGAAACAGACCCTCGTGGTCAGGTTGATCGTGCTCCGGCGTGGTCAATAACCCTCGGAAGTTGGTTTAGCGATTGCTAAGGCGCGATGTCTCGCACGTTCGTAGTCGGATCGTCAAGGTCGACCCCCACAGAAAACGATAGCCACCATCTCATCGTAACATCGGGACACCTTAGCCTCTATCATGTGAAGACATTGCAAGGTAATGCCATGAGTGAAACACTTTAAAGTAGAACGTTTGGTGGTGGCATTACCCACCGTATAGGAAGTATTAGACCCAGACACGGCGCACAATTATCGTGGCGCTCCAGAGTCAAATTCCACATTAATGTATTCACACTTAGAATGTATGTCTTCATTGATTGAAGATATACTTCACTTTGTGTGTTGCACATCTAAGTCATCAATATGCATAAGGGTTAGGATGTGTGCCTGATCACAGGACATTTGAGGATTCCAGGATATTTAGCTCACACCGTAACTTGCAAAACCTCTTCTCATCCAAGGGCTTGGTGAAGATATCTGCCAATTGCTCTTCAGTGTTGACGTGTATGATATCAATGTCTTCCTTCACAACATGATCTCTGAGAAAGTGATGACGAATTTCAATGTGCTTTGTCTTCGAGTGCTGAACTGGGTTGTTAGCAATCTTGATGGCGCTTTCGTTGTCGCAGTAAAGTGGCACTTGCTTCATATGAATGCCATAGTCCTTGAGTGTTTGCTTCATCCACAGAAGCTGAGCGCAGCAAGATCCAGCAGCAATGTATTCAGATTCAGTAGTGGAGAGAGATACACAGTTCTTCTTCTTTGAAGACCAGCATACAAGTGATCGTCCCAGAAAGTGACATGTGCCTGATGTAGACTTGCGATCAACTTTGTCACCAGCATAATCAGCATCCGAGAATCCAACCAGATCAAACTCTGAGCCCTTTGGATACCATAATCCTAGAGTTGGGGTGTGAGCCAAATATCAAAGAATTCGCTTCACAGCTAAGTGATGCGACTCCTTTGGTGCCGCTTGAAATCGAGCACACATGCAAACACTAAGCATAATATCTGGCCTAGAAGCACATAGATAAAGTAAAGAACCAATCATGGAGCGGTATACCTTTTGATCAAACTCTTTACCATTGTCGTCAGGACCCAAATGATGTTTGGCTGGCATTGGTGTTGTGAAGCCTTTGCAGTCTTGCATACCGAACTTCTTCAGGCAATCTTTGAGATACTTTTCTTGAGATATGAAGATGCCATTGCGTTGTTGTCGTATTTGAAGACCAAGGAAGAACTTCAGCTCCCCCATCATGGACATCTGATATTGCTCTTGCATCATATATCCAAACTCTTCACTGTACTTCTGATTGGTGCAGCCGAAGATAATGTCATCCACATATATTTGGCACACAAACAGTTCACCATCATATGTCTTCGTGAAAAGAGTGGGATCTAGGGAACCAGGTATGAAGCCTTTTCTCTTCAGGAAGTATTTGATTGTGTCATACCAGGCCCGAGGGGCTTGTTTGAGGCCATACAGTGCCTTGTAGAGCTTGTATACCATGTCAGGATGTTTTGGATTTTCAAAGCCAGGTGGTTGTGCAACATACACTTCTTCTTCAATCTTGCCATTGAGAAAGGCACTCTTCACATCCATTTGATATAGAAGTATGTTATGATGATTTGCATAGGCCAGCAGTATGCGTATGGCTTCAAGTCTAGCCACAGGAGCAAATGTTTCATCGAAGTCAATGCCTTCTACTTGAGTATATCCTTGAGCAACGAGACGAGCTTTGTTTCTGACAACTTGACCATGCTCATCTTACTTGTTGCGGTATATCCATTTGGTGCCTATTATATTGTGCTTCCGTGGATCAGGACGCTTAACCAGTTCCCATACATTATTCAGCTCAAACTGTTGAAGCTCTTCTTGCATAGCTTGAATCCATTCAGGTTCCATGAAGGCTTCTTCAACTTTCTTGGGTTCTGCTATTGAGATGAATGCGAAGTGCCCACAGAAATTTGCTAGCTGAGTTGCCCTTGAACGAGTGAGTGGACCAGGTGCATTGATGCTATCAATTATTCTTTCAATCTGCACTTCATTGGCAACGCGAGGATGTACAGGGCGAAGACTTTGCTCTTGCTGTTCATTGTCGTTGTTGGAAGGAATATCTTCAGGCTGTGCATTGTCTTCATGTTGATCAGGTGGTGAAATGATAAGTTCTTCTTCAGGATGAGCTTCAGAAGGTATAATTTCTCCAGTTCCCATTAGCTTGATTGATTCACTGGATGGAACTTCATCTAGCACATTTGGCAGTTGCTCTCTTTGTGAACCGTTGGTCTCATCGAACCGCACATCCATTGTTTCAACCACTTTGTAATGAAAGAGATTGAAGACTCTGTAGCAGTGTGAATCCTTTCCATATCCAAGCATAAAACCCTCATGTGCTTTTGGTGCAAACTTTGAGGTGTGATGTGGGTCCTTGATCTAGCATCTTGCGCCAAATACTCTAAAGTAACTGACATTTGGCTTCTTGCTAGTAAGGAGCTCATAAGATGTCTTGTTTAGTAGCTTGTGAAGATAAACATGATTGATTGTATGGCATGCAGTATCAATGGCTTCGGGCCAGAATTTTCTTGGGGTCTTGTATTCATCTAGCATCGTTCTGGCCATTTCAATTAGTGTTCTGTTCTTGCGTTCGACGATGCCATTCTGCTGTGGCGTGTACGGGGCTGAGAATTCATGTGTGATGCCCAAGGTATCAATATATGTATCAAGGCCAGTGTTCTTGAATTCAGTGCCATTGTCACTTCTGATGTGCCTTATCTTGGCGCCAAAATTGTTCATAGCTCGATTGGCGAAGCGTCTGAAGACATCCCGCACTTCAGCCTTGTAAAGGATTATGTGCACCCAAGTATATCTAGAATAATCATCAACAATAACGAAGCCATAGAGGCAAGCAGTAGTAGTTAGAGTTGAGTAATGAGTGGGACCGAAAAGATCCATGTGAAGCAGTTCGAAGGGTTGAGTAGTGGTCATGATTGTCTTCGAGGGATGTTTGGCCCTCGTCATCTTCCCTGCTTCACAGGCACCGCATAAGTGGTCTTTCTTGAACTTGACACCCTCGATGCCTATGACATGCTTCTTCTTCGCAAGGGTGTGGAGGTTCCTCATGCCAGCATGTCCAAGCCTCCGATGCCAGAGCCAACATTTTGAAGCCTTTGCTAGAAGACATACTGCAAGCTGTGGCCCTGCTGAGAAATCTACCACGTACAAATCATCTTTTCGATACCCCTCAAACACTAGAGACTTGTCAGATTCCATTAGTACAAGGCAACGATATTTTCCAAACAATACGATCATGTTCAAATCGCAAAGCATTGAGACAGACATTAAGTTGAAGCCAAGGGATTCAACAAGCATGACTTTATCCATGTGTTGATCCCTTGAGATTGCAACTCTACCTAGACCCAATACCTTACTTTTACCAGTGTCAGCAAATGTGATGTGACTCTTGTCGGATGGACGTAAGGTTGAGTCCATAAGAAGACTTCTTTTGCCAGTCATGTGATTTGTACACCCACTGTCAATAATCCATTCTGAAGACACTGGTGTCATACCCTACAGTGCAGTTAGGGGGATAGGCTTCACCAAGAGCATTGTGAAGCAAAAACATTTGACGAACCAGTGGGTTACGAAAGCTTAGATCCAAGTTAGGACTAATAGGGAGAGTAGCAAGCGATTCAGGTACGAAGTACATAGTAAGACCATTTGGGCATTTGATCTTGCGCCCTACAAGATGTTTAAGGTCCCCAGCAATAGTGTCAGACAATTTTGGTTTTCTGCTGGAGACCTTTCCCTGCAAAAGAGAGTTAAGCTTTCTTAGCCACCCACATCTTCAAGGGTGGCTTAGAAGCAATGAGTCTAAGTGCAGCATCTGAGAATTTTGGCTTTGAAGCCCTAGCAAACAGTCTTGCAGGCAGACAATAGTACTCATAAGAATAAGCAGAATAGTTCTTGGTCTTATGAACATGGCGGTTCGATGAACCGCTCCCACATTCATATGCCTGAGTATGGTTTCCCTGCAAAACATTTGCGTTAGTGCGACTCAGGTGAGTCTTCTGTCTGTATGAAGCCTTTGGACCGTATGAAGCCTTTGGTCTGAGGTTTGTCTTCTTCACGTGAGGTGTCATGAAGACATTCACAGGAAGATTTTCCAGACACCTTTTCGGAACCCAGATCTTCTTCATAGGCGGTCTATTCCTGCAGTTAGTACCAATGTACCTGGCAAACACTTCACCATTCTGATTCTTAAACAGTATATAGTTTGCATCAAAGGATTCATCAATGATAATGGGGTTAGCACAAGTGAAGCCAGTTAGATTGGATGGATCTGCTGAAGGTTCCTTTGCAGCAACCCACATGGTTTTGGGGTACTGCTCAGGTTTCCAGTAAGAGCCATCTGCATTCATTTTCCTTACGAACCCAACACCCTCTTTCCTAGGGTTTCGGTTCAGAATCTGCTTTTTGAGGACATCACATAGTGTCTGATGCCCTTGAAGACTTTTGTACATCCCTGTTTCAAGCAATGTCTTCAACCTAGCATTCTCATCAGCAATAGCGGTGGTATCCTCAGCAGAGGGGTTAGTTACCACATCAACAGTTGAAGATATTGCAACAGCAGTAGCAGTAGAACATTCAGCAACAGAAGTAACATTATCACGCTCAATGCATTTAAGACATGGTGGTTCAAATCCTTCCTGAGCGGGACTGATCTGTTTGGCGTGAAGTGACTCGTTTTCCGTTTGAAGATCTTCATGAACCGCTCTCAATTTCTCAAGATCCTGCTTCCTTTGAAGATAATCATAGGAAAGCTTTTCATGAGTTGTTGAGAGAGTTTCATGACGACTTTCAAGTTCCTGATACTTAACGTGAAGATTTTTTATGTCTTCAATTAAGGATTCCGATCGAGTCATTTCAGCACCTAACAGATCATCGCTTCTGTCTAACAGTTTTTGAATATGTTCCATAGCTTTCTGTTGTTCAGTTGCAATTTTAGCAAGTGTTTTGTAGCTAGGTTTTGAACCACAATCAGAGTCATCGTCACTAGATGTTTGATAGTGAGTAGTGCATGTGTGATAGAGGCGGAGGTGTCCCGTCTTTCGATGAGATGACAGATTTTCACTTTGGTGGAAGTCGACTTTGACGATCCGACTACGAACATGCGATGACGTCGCGCCTTAGCAATCGCTAAACCAACTCCGAGAGGTTATTGACCACGCCGGAGCACGATCAACCTGACCACGAGGGTCTGATTCCTGCGAGCAAACGAAGAACAAGCAAGAATCTGAGATTGCAATCTGGATATTGCTAATATAAGATGAAAGCTTTATTGATCAAGGTGGGGTTCTGTGACGCCTTTGTCTGGTCGTTGAACACAAACGAAGTACGCGAAGTTGCAGCTATGGCGAACTTTAATCTAAACAAAACCCAAAGTCTAAACGATGCCCTAAGGGCTGTATATATGGAGGAAGAGGGGGGGAATTTCGTGACCCTTGGTGGAGGGGTCCGAAATCAACCCTATCTCTTGTTTCCCCACACATACGGACTCTAAAAATAGCCTATACTTATGTATTTCGAAATTACATGGGCCTGGCCCAATAATAAGGTGACGCAGCACCTATAATAGCCTCGGGACGAAATTTATGAAGTGGCATCTTGTATATTTCGTCCAAGGCTTCATGCACCCATTATGGTGGCTTCAAAGTCCTGAAATCATCACTTGTAACTCCGTTCTTGTTCCCCTTGCGCATGCCATCATCTCCATGCTTGTTCTTAATCCAATGTTCATCCTTCTCCAAGCTAGGCCCTTCATTTGTAAGCAAAACAAATGTATCCAATTTAGACAGCATCATATTCTCATGAACATTAGAATCATTACCAAGAAACGAAAGTACCTGGTAATTTAGTTGGCGTGCGCGAGCTCTAATAATTGGTCCAGTATTTATAGCAGCAGGGGCTGTGGGTGTAACAATTGTAATGATGTCCTCATCATCCTCCCCTTCTTGAAATAAAGTTGTCCTCGACGGAAGTTCATCTTCCTCACCCAAATAAGGCTTCAAATCTGCAATGTTAAAAGTGGGACTAACCCCAAAATCTGCAGGCAGCTCAAGTTTATATGCATTATCATTTATTTTCTCTAACACCTTAAAGGGACCATCAGCCCGTGGCATTAACTTTGATTTGCGCAAATCCGGAAATCTATCCTTACGCAAATGTAACCAAACAAGATCTCCAGGTGCAAACACAACATGTTTTCTACCCTTATCTCCAGCAAGTTTATATTTAGCATTCATACGCACAATGTTTTCCTTAGTTAACTCATGCATTTTTAAAATCAATTCAGCACGTTGTTTAGCATCAAAATTAACCTTCTCCGAAGATGGAAGAGGCAACAAATCAATAGGTGCACGAGGTAGGAAACCATACACAACTTCAAAAGGGCACATCTTAGTAGTAGAATGCAATGAACGATTATAAGAAAATTCAATATGAGGCAAGCATTCCTCCCACATTTTCTTATTATTCTTCAAAACAGCCCTAAGCATAGTAGATAACATTCTATTGACTACTTCAGTTTGTCCATCAGTTTGGGGGTGACAAGTAGTACTAAAAAGCAGTTTAGTCCCCAACTTAGCCCATAAACATCTCCAAAAATGGCTAAGAAATTTAGTATCACGATCTGAAACAATAGTATTTGGCACACCATGCAAGCGAATAATTTCACGAAAGAACAAATCAGCAACATTAACAGCATCATCGCTTTTATGACATGGTATAAAGTGTGCCATTTTCGAGAATCTATCCACGACAACAAATATGCTATCCCTCCCCTTTTTTGTTCGAGGTAAACCTAAAACAAAGTCCATAGATATATCCTCCCAAGGAACACTAGGTACAGGCAAAGGCATATATAAACCATGAGGATTGAGTCGTGATTTAGCTGTTTTGACATGTAGTGCAGCGAGCAATAAAACGCTCAACATCCCGTCTCATCTTTGGCCAAAAGAAATGTGTAGCAAGTACGTCCTCCATCTTCTTCACGCCAAAGTGTCTCATTAATCCTCCTCCATGCGCCTCCTGCAACAACAAAAGACGAACGGAGCTAGCTGGAATGCATAGCTTGTTAGCACGAAACACAAATCCATCGTTAACGACAAACTTGTTCCACATTCTTCCTTCTTTACAATTCTGCATTACATCTTTAAAATCAGCATCATGCACATATTGATCTTTGATGGTCTCCAAACCAAATATTTTGAAGTCAAGTTGTGAAAGCATAGTATAGCGGCGAGACAATGCATCAGCAATAACATTTTCTTTTCCCTTCTTGTGTTTAATGACATCAGGTAAAGTCTCAATGAATTCAACCCATTTAGCATGTCTACGATTCAGTTTAGCTTGACTTTTAATATGTTTCAAAGATTCATGATCAGAATGTATAAAAATTCTTTGGGCCATAAATAATGTTGCCATGTTTCTAAAGTCCGAACAAGAGCATATAATTCTTTATCATAAGTAGAATAATTCAGACTAGGCCCACTCAATTTTTCAGAAAAGTATGCAACAAGTTTGTCATCTTGTAATAACACACCTCCTAATCCAATTCCACTAGCATCACATTCAAGCTCAAAAGTCTTATTAAAATCTGGAAGTTGGAGTAAAGGAGCATGTGTCAACTTATCTTTCAATACCGAGAAGGCTTCTTCCTGTGCGGTACCCCAAAGAAAAGGCACATCTTTCTTTGTAAGCTCATTGAGAGGTGCAGCAATGGTGCTGAAATCTCTCACAAAACGCCTATAGAATCCAGCGAGGCCAAGAAAACTCCTCACTTGTGTGACCGTTTTGGGTTGCGGCCAACTCTCAATAGCTTCAATCTTGGCTTTACCAACTTCAATTCCCTGTGGAGTAACAACATAGCCAAGAAAAGATACTCGGTCGGTGCAAAAGGTGCACTTCCCAAGGTTACCAAACAAACGTGCATCACGTAGAGCAATAAAAACAGCACGTAAATGTTCTAAATGTTCTTCCAAAGATCTGCTATAAATCAATATGTCATCAAAGTAAACTACCACAAATCGTCCAATGAAAGCACGTAAAACTTCGTTCATTAATCTCATGAAAGTACTAGGTGCATTAGTTAACCCAAAAGGCATGACTAACCACTCATATAATCCAAACTTAGTTTTGAATGCTGTTTTCCATTCATCTCCCAATTTCATACGAATTTGATGGTATCCACTACGCAAATCAACTTTGGAGAATATTGTAGAGCCACTCAATTCATCAAGCATATCATCTAGCCTAGGAATAGGATGACGATAACGAATAGTAATATTATTAATGCCTCTACAATCAACACACATACGTGGCGTACCATCCTTTTTCGGCACTAGAATAATAGGAACAACACAAGGACTAAGGGATTCGCGTATATAACCTTTGTCGAGAAGCTCTTGTACTTAACGCATAATCTCCTTCGTCTCTTCTGGATTGGTACGGTATGGCGCACGGTTTGGCAGTGAAGCACCAGGAATTAAGTCAATCTGATGCTCAATCCCTCGAATAGGTGGTAATCCCGGTGGCACGTCTTGTGGAAAGACGTCAGCGAACTCCTGCAAAATGTTAGTGATAGCAGGAGGCAAAGAGGAAGGCACGTCCTCGAATGAAAATAATGCCTCTTTGCACACAAAAGCATAGCAAACAGATTTGTTGAATAGCTCATCAATATCAGATTTGGTGGCAAATAAACATGCACTTTTCAATTTAATTTCAGAAGCAACACTAGATGGTTTATTATTAGGCTGCATTTGTTGCTCAAATTCTTTTGCCACAATCTGATTTTCACTCTTATTCTTCTCCTGTTTTGCTTTATTAGCTCTATTAATATCATCTTTCAAAATGGAATGAGGAGTCATAGGAAGCAAAGTAATATTTTTATCCTTATGAACAAGAGTATAGTGATTGTTTCTACCATGGTGTACAAAATTTTTATCAAATTGCCATGGTCTACCAAGTAATAAGGAACATGCTTGCATAGGTACCACATCACAATCAACATAATCAGCATATGTAGAGATACTAAAATGCACACGAACAGTACGCGTTACCTTAACCTTGTCGCTGTTGTTGAACCATTGGATGTAGTAAGGATGTGGATGTGATCTTGTGGTGAGAGAAAGCTTCTCCACCATCTCCATGCTAGCCAAGTTGTTGCAGCTCCCTCCGTCTATGATGACGCGCACAGAACGTTCCTTCACAACTCCCTTGGTATGGAACAAATTGTGCCTCTGATTTTGCTCAGCTTGTGTGACCTGCACACTCAAAACACGTTGAGCAACTAAACATTCATACCTGTCAGCATCTTCAGGAGCCATGTATTGCATCTCATGATCAGAATCATCTCCACCATGTTCTTCACGTGTAATAAGAGCCAAAGTCTCCTCATCATAGTCACTAGCGGACTCATATCCACCATCCGCGGTAGCAATCATCACACACGGAGATTTGCATTCTCTCGCATAATGACCTCCTCCCTTACAACGACGACAGATAATATCACTTGTGTGCCCTGTTGATGCTACGGAAGAAGAAGAACGTTGTGTAGGCCCCGCAGGTGCGCTCTTGGCAGATAATGGTGGTTGTGCCTGTTTTCTTGTATCACGGCTGGAGGTGGCACCTGATGGAGGTGATGGTGCAGTTGAAGTAGAAGATGCACATGGTGTCCATGATGAAGGTCGGCCTGCAGAAAAGTTAGTTCGCCCCAATGCTTGTCGATCCTGCACTTCACGTTCAGCTTTACAAGCAAGATGGAATAAACGAGTGATATTAGTATACTCCTTATAGTCTAGAATGGTCTGAATCTCTCTATTTAATCCACCCAGAAAACGTGCAAGCATAGCTTCATTCTCCTCAACAATACCACATCTAATCATGCTAGTTTGTAATTCCTGATAATATTCTTCTACAGAATTTTTCCCTTGTCTTAAACGCTGCAATTTTTGAAGCAATTCACGTTGATAATATGGTGGAACCCAACGCGTACGCATAGCAGTTTTCAAAGCAGCCCAAGTAGTTGGAATAGGATATAATGTACAATGTTCAGACCACCATACACATGCAAAACTAGTGAAAGCACAAACAGCAGCAGCAACTCATCTCTCCTCAGGATATTGTAAACATGTAAATCGTTGTTCAGTTTCTAACTCCCAAGTAAGATATATATCAGGAACATATCTACCCTCAAATGGTGGAATATTCAATTTCAATTTAGGAATATGGACATCATCTCGTACCTGAGGTGGTGGTGCAGGCCTACCATTACGAATATATACCTGAGGTCGACCTGCTGTTGGTGGTGCAGGTGGCTGCATGTAGTGCTGATTTTGATCAACCTCATCCTCATAATCTCCCACATAATCATCCTCCTCCGCATCAGCAGCAGGAGCCACAGAAGTATCAACAGCAGCACCAACAGTTTGGCCAAACGCAAGAGGAACACGGCTCGCTCGGCGAAGGTCTGTTTCGCGACATGGAGGTAGTCGTTGTTGTTGTTGTTGGAGAGGTGCGTTAGGTGCAGCAGGTGGTGGTGGTGGAAGATGCGTGAGCAATTCATTAAACTTGTTATCGAGCTTTGTTTCGAACGTCTTCTCCATGCCATCTATCTTCTCCATGGCCTCTTCAAATCTGTTTAGCACATCTTGCACCTGTCCACTCATCATTTGCTGAAATTTATCATGCAAATCCTTATTCATCATGTTCTCCCAGTCAGTCTCGTCGGCTTGTGATCCTGGCATGGTTAGCAGCAATAGAAACACACAAGAATATGATCCTACAGACTACTAACAAGAGGTGGTGGTGGGTGTCACAAATCCGTCAAGCAAATCTCAAATTCTTACCAGTTCTTACCCAGCAGCAGGCGGTGATCGGCAACCGTTGTAGTCAAAAACTCTCAAAGCTTGGATAGAGCGATTACTAGGGAGAGTCAAACGCACGACGTAGATGTATGTGGAGCTGGGAAGGCTTATAATATGGTAGCAAAAAGGGTCAGCAATAATCAATTCAGAGATGCAAAGTTGAATAAACGCTCAACGACGGTACTGTGCTGGTCCTAGGCTAGACTGTGCTAGAGACGCGAGCCTAGAACACCAACAAAATCACGCGCAGCACGTAAACAAGGGAAAAAGCACACTCTGGATTTTTTTTGCTCCTTTTTTTTGCGCTTTTTTTTTGCGCTGCTTTTTTTGCGCTGCTTTTTTTTGAAAAATCACTATAATGGCGAGTGTCTCAAAACTCTTCCTATGTCAAACTGACAGGATGGGCACGAAATTTTTTCGACCAATTTTTTTTTTCGACTGCCCGGACCCAAAACTGGAAAAGGGTAAAAAAAACTTCCTATAATGGCACCTGTCTCAAAACACTCAGAAACACCTAAAAATAGGATAGCCAGAAATTTTTTCGAAAAATGCGTTTTCGAAAATTTTTGGGCCTAAACGGAGGGTGGTTTCCGGACTTCTTTTTTTTTTCCAAAACCTACTCCGGCAAGGAAACACGAATCGGAATCTAGATGGATCTCGAAAACAAACCTAATATGACAAGAACTCGGATTGGTGGTGGATATATGGTGGTAGATGGCAGCGGTGGTAGTATATGATAGCGGTGGTGGTATATGGATACGGATTCGAAGCAGTGGCGGATAAGCGGTGGTGGCGTGACAACTTATGACCAGAACTCGAAACTCTAAAAGACTAGACTCTAAGACCAGCAACTAGAAACGACGATGCAACCACAAATTCAACAAAGCAAAACCCTAAAAAGATTATGCAAAGGCTCAGATTGGTTCAGATATGATGAACTAACCCTAATTTTTTTGTGACTTTTTCATGGACTGTAGGTATGAACAACAGACTCGATCTAAACTACGAAAAACTGTAAAATCTCACCGAGCAACCTGGAAATCTGATACCACTTGATAGAGGCGGAGGTGTCCCGTCTTTCGATGAGATGATGGATTTTCACTTTGGTGGAAGTCAACTTTGACGATCCGACTACGAACATGCGAGGACGTCGCGCCTTAGCAATCGCTAAACCAACTCCAAGAGGTTATTGACCACGCCGGAGCACGATCAACCTGACCACGAGGGTCTGATTCCTGCGAGCAAACGAAGAACAAGCAAGAATCTGAGATTGCAATCTGGATATTGCGAATATAAGATGAAAGCTTTATTGATCAAGGTGGGGTTCTGTGACGCCTTTGTCTGGTCGTTGAACACAAACGAAGTACGCGAAGTTGCAGCTATAGCGAACTTTAATCTAAACAAAACCCAAAGTCTAAACGATGCCCTAAGGGCTGTATATATGGAGGAAGAGGGGGGGAATTTCGTGACCCTTGGTGGAGGGGTCTGAAATCAACCCTATCTCTTGTTTCCCCACGCATACGGACTCTAAAAATAGCCTATACTTATGTATTTCGAAATTACATGGGCCTGGCCCAATAATAAGGTGACGCAGCACCTATAATAGCCTCGGGACGAAATTTATGAAGTGGCATCTTGTATATTTCGTCCAAGGCTTCATGCACCAATTATGGTGGCTTCAAAGTCCTGAAATCATCACTTGTAACTCCGTTCTTGTTCCCCTTGCGCATGCCATCATCTCCATGCTTGTTCTTAATCCAATGTTCATCCTTCTCCAAGCTAGGCCCTTCATTTCTAAGCAAAACAAATGTATCCAATTTAGGCAGCATCATATTCTCATGAACATTAGAATCATTACCAAGAAACGAAAGTACCTGGTAATTTAGTTGGCGTGCGCGAGCTCTAGTAATTGGTCGAGTATTTATAGCAGCATGGGCTGTGGGTGTAACAATTGTATTGATGTCCTCATCAATGTGTTTACCTTGGCACCGCGTGCCATGAAGCATTAGGTAGAAGCGGAGTAGTCCTTGTCATTTGCATCGGTGTCGGTGATGAAGTCATTGTCTTCAGTGTTGAAGATGGACTTGGCAACGTATGTTGTAGCCAGACTTGCGATGCCTGAGTCGGATTCCTCCTCAAACTCCACCTCCGCCTCCTCAGAAGCAGACTCCTCCTCTGAATCCATTTCCTTGCCAACAAACGCACGTGCCTTGCCAGATGAGCTCTTCTTATGTGATGAAGACTTTGAGGAAGACTCGGAAGAAGACTTTGAGTATTTCTTCTTCTTCTTCTTGTCGTCAGAGTCATATTCCTTGCTCTTCTTCTTTTTTTTTGTTCTCATTGTCCCACTGTGGACACTCAGAGATGAAGTGGCCAAGTTTCTTGCACTTGTGACATGTTTTCCTCTTGTAGTCATGAGCAGGAGCTTCATCATTCCTTGAACTTGATCGGGAAGACTTTCTGAAGCCTTTCTTCTTGGTGAATTTTCGGAACTTCTTGACAAGCATAGCAAGTTCCCTTCCAATGTCTTCAGGATCATCAGAACTGCTGTCAGATTCTTCTTCAGATGAGGAGACAGCTTTTGCCTTCAAGGCACGAGTTCGCCCATAGTTTGGACCGTAGATATCTCTTTTCTCCGAAAGCTGAAACTCATGTGTGTTGAGCCTCTCAAGTATGTCAGACGGATCGAGTGTCTTGAAATCAGGACGTTCTTGAATCATCAGGGCCAGGATGTCAAATGAACTATCAAGTGATCTCAGCAGTGTCTTGACGACTTCGTGTTTGGTAATCTCAGTGGCGCCGAGGGCTTGAAGCTCATTTGTGATGTCAGTGAGTCGGTCAAATGTGTGTTGGACATTCTCATTGTCATTTCGCTTGAAGCGGTTGAAGAGGTTGCGAAGGACACTGATTCTCTAATCTCTCTGGGTTGAGATGCCTTCATTGACCTTGGAGAGCCAGTCCCAGACCATCTTGGATGTCTTCAAAGCACTCACACGGCCATACTGTCCTTTGGTCAGATGACCACAGATGATATTCTTGGCAGTAGAGTCCAATTGAATGAATTTCTTGACATCAGCAGCAGTGACACCTTCTCCAGCCTTAGGAACACCGTTCTCGACGACATACCATAGGTCGACGTCAATGGCTTCAAGATGCATATGCATCTTATTCTTCCAGTAGGGATATTCAGTTCCATCGAAGACGGGGCACGCAACGGAGACTTTAATTATCCCTGCAGTCGACATAGCTAAAACTCCAGGTGGTTAAACCGAATCACACAGAACAAGGGAGCACCTTGCTCTGATACCAATTGAAAGTGTGTTATATCGACTAGAGGGGGGGTGAATAGGCGATTTTTATGAAAGTCTTCAGAACATGGGAGTTTTGAAGACAAACGATAAAAATAGACCTATTACCATGCAGCGGAAGGTAGACAACACTAGGCAAACCATAGTCAAGTATTCAATGAAGTGAAAGCACAAAGACTAATAGCAGCTAGGTAGTAAGGATCAGATAGGAAGATATTGTGAAGCCAAACAGAACACGCAATCACTCAGTGAAGACAAATGATAGAGCAAACATACAATGACTTCACAAGGAGTAACAGTAAGTAACGTGAAGTGAAGATGAAACCAGTGACTCGTTGAAGACAATGATATGTTGAACCAGTTCTAGTTGTTGTGACAACTGTACGTCTGGTTGGAGCGGCTAGGTATTTAAACCTTAGGACACACAGTCCCGGACACCCAGTCCTGAACACGCAGCTCAGGCCACCCAGTCCTCACCGTATTCTCCTTGAGCTAAGGTCACATAGACCTCGCCCAATCACTCTAGTAAGTCTTCAAGATAGACTCCCAAACCTTCACACACTTCGTTCACTGGCAATCCACAATGTCTCTTGGAAGCTCAGAACGCGACGCCTAACCGACTGGAGGATGCACAGTCCTCAAGTGTAATAAGTCTTCAGATCACACAGACAAGAAGACTTAAGTGATGCCCAATTCTCTCTGGCTCTGGTGGTTAGGTCTTTATCCTCGCAAGGAATTCTCTCTCAAAGGCTTCGAGGTGGGTTGCTCTCAAACGACAAAAGCCGTGCTTTCAATCTGAGCAGCCGACCGTTTATGGTTGTAGGGGGTGGGATATTTATATCCACTTGGCAACCCGACCTAATTTGTCCGAAATGACCCTGGGTCACTAAGGAACTGACACGTGTTCCAACGGTCAGATTTCAAACTCACACGACAACTTTACTTGGGCTACAAGCAAAGCTGACTTGTCCGACTCTGGACAAGATTCGCTCTCATTGTCTTCACTCGAAGACATAGGTTTTTAGTTTAGGCATCACTTCAGTCATTCTGACTGGTTCTCTTGGACCCACTTAACAGTACGGTGGTTCCTATGACTCAACACAAAAGAAAAAGAACTACGAAAGATCTAAGTCTTCGAGCTCCATAGGCTTCATATCGTGTCTTCTCTTGCCATAGTCTTCAATGTGAATATCTTCATATACCACCTTTGACTTCAATGTCTTCATACATTTTTAGGGGTCATCTCTGGTAGTAAAACCGAATCATGAGGGACTTCTACCTGTGTTATCCTGCAATTCTCACAAACACATTAGTCCCTCAACTAGGTTTGTCGTCAATACTCCAAAACCAACTAGGGGTGGCACTAGATGCACTTACAGGACACACATACTTTCACTTTTCAATTTTCACCCTTTTTAGGTTTCTTTTCCATAGGCCTTCCCTGATGGCCTGATCACCGGTCCTTTCGAAGGATAAATACACCAAGACGGCAAGAAGCACAGACATATAGGGGAATTTCTAGGTGGTCTCTTTAACGATCACTCTACCTGTTTTCAGGACCCACACGCAGCTCTCCCTTGGTTGTGGCATATTAAATAGCATGTTGCTTATTGCACTATTTGTATGAATGTGCTTTGATGTATTAATTAAATTATACTGGAAATAGTTTGCAGCCCAGATTCTGTGGCTCTAGCTTACTACCCTTTCTTCTTTCCCCTTTTACTTTTTGATAACCTTATCAAATAGCACCCGTACACATTGGTACGTTTCAATTTGCCACGGGCTTCGTAGCGCCCCGCAACACGGCAACAAAGTCCGAACACTTTTACAGTATAGTTCGGCACCCCGAATTTAGCACTATATGCATTGGCTCCGAATCATGTCTTTTGTCAATACTTGGGTTGCCCGGCTCCTGTGCTTGCTAAACTTAGTTCCATTATATCGTCTAGGGTAGTAAAGGGAGAACTACTGCGATTGTGCCATGGTTTACCCGGATGAGCAACTCAGTAGAGAAAGCCGAAAACTGACTGTCATGATGCGGCCAGAGCCGCTCAACTCTTCGGGGGTTTCAAATCTTTAGAGATTTTTTCCGCATTACGCGAGGGATCGGTACTTACCCGATCAGGTGTTTACAGCATCCTAGTTTAGATACTAGGGGATGCGCCTATATTTTTATTGTCAAACTCCTATGGCTAAGTGAGGGTGCTAAAGTCGCATAGTCCGATTGCCTAGTTCGTTGCGCTAAACACCTCCTTCAAGGACCAAACAATTGGATCAAGAGTGTTTAGATTACATCCCGAACACCCCCGTACTACCTACCTGGGGGCAGAAGCCGACGACTGGCTAACTCTCATATTTCACAAAACACGATCGCATAGGAGGTATTTTTTTTTAAAATAACAAACATTATATTATATAACAACTTTGTTTCATCATACAAGGCAGAGACAACATGAATGTATTCATTCAAAAATAATGTCTTGCGCACATTGCATCGCCATAATACGAGACCCCTCCAGGACGTCTTCAAAATACTGCTCGGGTGTGCGGTGCTCCTTGCCCTCAGGCGGTCCCTCGGTCACAAGCTTGACGGCATCCATCTTCGCCCACCACACCTTGACGCGGGCGAAGGCCATACGCGCGCCCTCGAAGCAGACCGACCGCTTGACGACGTCCAGCCAAGGCCAGGCATTCATCAGCCGCTTCACGAGCCCGAAGTAGCTGTTGGGTATAGCTTCGGCAGGCCATAGCCAGATTATTAAATTCTTCATGGCCAGTTCGGCTACCCTATGCAGCTCGACTAGCTGTTTTAGCTGATCGCTAAAGGGCACTGGATGTTTTGGCGCAAGGTATTGCGACCAGAACAGCTTCTCCGTTGAGCTCCCTTCTTCGGCTCTGAAGAATTCTGCAGCATCTGAAACACTGTGCGGCAAATCCACATATGCCCCTGGAGAACTCCAAATCCATGTTAGTAAGAGATACCTCTTCTTCGCATACTTGCTTTGCATACTAAACGCCTTACCCGCTGCGATTTTCTTGGCCTCCTAGATCTCCTGGAGGGCGCCCTGGGCTTCAACCCGGGCCTCTTCCGCGCTTTGGCGAGCCTTGGCAAGTTCGGTCTCTTGAGCCGAAACATTGCGCTCCAAGGTCTCGCATTTTTTCACAGCATCCTGGAGCTCTTGGTGGACCTCATTAAGCATGGCCTCGTGCTTCTTACGAGCGGCTAGTTCCTTGGCAGCTTGCTCCTTGGCCTCGGCCGGGGCCTTTTTAAGGACCTCGACCTCGGTCGCCACTCCTACCACCATTATGGCACTACGGTCAATATACAGCAAGTCACCACATACCTTGCTTGTCCTCCAGCTGCCTTTTTACAAGGCCGAGCTCTTCTTCGGCCCGCTCCAGACTCTTCTTTAGTCCGGAGACCTCCGCAGCATGAGAGGTTGCGGCCAGCAACGACGCCTGCTTATTCATATAAACATATTTAGTTAGTTTCCTGCGAAAATAAATTGATCCTCTGTCCGGCTTTTTTTCGAACACCAGACAGTGTCTCAGGGGCTACTGTCTATACTAGGGCTTTCTCTTTTTGCATCGCTTACCTCAAAGCCTGTCAGCAGGATACTGCAGGCTTCAGTCAGTCCGCTCCTGACGGACTGAACCCTCTCAATCACTATACCCATAAGGATACGGTGTTCCTCCATAATGGAACCGCCTCGTAGCGCTTCCAACAGATTATCCGGTGCCTCTGGTTGGACAGAGGTCACCGGCAGGATAGGCACACCTCCTTCTCTCTAAGGAGGCTTCTTGCCGGATTCCGGAGCCATATAGGTCTCCGGAACCGTATTCGGCTGGGGTCCAAACTGGACATTTCCCCCATTGCCGGTCTCCATGGGGGTCTTCTCTCCTGAGTGTCCGGCGACCGAGGGGTCACCCTCCGGCGCCTCCCTGATGGCCTCCTGAACCTTCCCTTGGCCTGGGAAGGTCCTTCGGGACAGCACCTCGGCGTCGCCCTTGGCCTTGGGAGAGTGAGCGGCCGGCGGAGACTCGCTGGCAATCGCCTTTGAATCCAGCGAACCTCCTGATGAGGATCGCATGGAGCTGTCGTGGGCCGGACTACAATAGCATAATTTAACATGTTAATACCATGAAGAGGAGAGGCTGGATACATGGACGTATATGGGTTTTTTGGTACTTATAATGCGGCCACGGGCTTGCTTTGGGGGTGTCGCTCTGGCTGCTGTCAATGTCCCACGCGGAGTTATCCACGAGGGGGCCCTTCCCCCTCTTGGGCGCCTCCGCCTCCAGGTTTGTGGAGGCCGCCCTCTTTTTCCTTCCCCCATCAAGGGGGGAGTTTCTCTCCTCCTCCTCCTCCTCCTCCTCGTCCTCGGTGGTGGAGGAATGGGTCTCATCGTCTTCGGACGTCACGTCCAAAGCACACTTGCGGTGAGGGCCACTTTTGGCCCCCTTGGCCTTCTTCTCCGGCGCCTTGTAGGGCGCCGGAACCAGCATCTTCACTGGGAGCAGGATGACTGGTTCCTCGGGCAACGAAGCCAGACACCGAATCCGCTCCGCTTTCTCTGTCCATACCTGAAAAAATAAATAGTGAAGTTTAGATATCTTCCTTGAACAAGCAAGTAGAGGATGCACCTTGAGATGTGAAAGACTTACCGCACTGGCAGGATGGGCAAGATCATGCCCCCGGCCTGAGTCTATGTCCGATGGCGTCTCATTGCCCTTAAAGAGCAATTTCCGGACATCTTCGTGAGTGGTTTCGAAGAGCCTTTACAAGGTCTGGTGCTTCTCCGGATCAAATTCCCATAAAGGGCAGGTTCGGCTCTGGCATGGAAGGATCTAACGAATTAGCATCACTTGGATCACGTTGACGAGCTTGATGTTTTTATCCACCATGCTTTGGATGCGCGTTTGCAGCGCTATCAGTTTGTCCGACGAAGACCAATTTGGGCCCTTCTCTATCCAGGAGGTGAGCCGCATTGGAGCTCCGGACTTGAATTCGGGAGCCGCGGCCCAGGTGGCGACGCGGGGCTCCATGATATAAAACCACAGTTTCTGCCACTCTTTGACGGTCTCCACAAAAGTACCCTTGGGCCATGTGACATTGGGCAGCTTTCTCACCATGGTGCCTCCGTACTCCGCGTGTTGGCCGTCCACCACCTTTGGCTTCACATTGAAGATCTTGAGCCACAGTCCGAAGTTGGGTGGAATGCGGAGGAAGGCCTCACACACGACAATAAATGCCGAGATGTTGAGGAAGGAGTTTGGGGCTAGATCATGGAAATCTTGCCCGTAATAGAACATAAGTCCGCGGACGAAAGGGTGGAGAGGAAACCCTAACCCGCGGACGAAATGGGGGATGAACACCACCCTGTCATTGGGCTTCGTGGTGGGGATGATCTGCCCGTTGGTCGGAAGCCAGTGGGCGATTTCTTTCGCCAGATACCCGGCCTCCCGAAGCTTGGTGATGTCCTTCCCCTGAACGGAGGAGGCCATCCACTTTCCTTGCCCTCCAGATCCGGACATGGTTGAGTGCTTTCTTGAGGTGGAAAAGATGAGGACTTGGGCACTGGAGCTCGAGAATGGAAGGGCAGAGAAAGAGAGAAGGCGTGGGTGAAGGAAAGGAGTCCTTATCCCCTTATAAAGGCAGTGAATATCAAGCGCCTCCCCACTCGCCTTAAAACTCGCCTATTCCCAAGGGCTATGCAAACAGCACGGTTGGATTACCCACGCCCGTATTGATAAGAATCCCGCAATAAGGGGACACGATCTCTGCTTCGACAAGACGTGCCAATGAAAACCACGTCTCGAAACATGGAATGGCAGACGAAAATGGTTCGAAATAATGACCGGGCAGACATGATGTCATGTTACAAAAAGTTGTCAGCGGATTGGACTCGTGAAATATTATACTCTCTACGGTTGTGTGTGGTAATTGTGTTGCAGATCCGGACACGTCGTTGCGTCCGAAGACTATCTTGGAGTATTCGAAAAGGGGAACCCGCCTTGCAATGCTGAAGACAATCTGCGCGTCGCACACCTCGTCATTGAAGCGTGGTTCAGGGGCTGCTAAGGGAGTCCTGGACTAAGGGGTCCTCGGGCGTCCGGCCTGTTGGACATGGGACGGACTAATGGGCTGTGAAGATACAAGACCGAAGACTCTCTCCCATGTCCGGATGGGACTCTCCTTGGCGTGGAAGGCAAGCTTGGCGTTCAAGATATGAAGATTCCTTTCTCTGTAACCGACTTTGTACAACCCTAATCCCCTCCGGTGTCTACATAAATCGGAGGGCTTAGTATGGAGGACAGATATAGTCATACAGGCTAGACTTCTAGGCTTTTAGCCATTACGATCTCACGGTAGATCAACTCTTGTACTACTCATATTCATCAAGATCAATCAAGCAGGAAGTAGGGTATAACCTCCATAGAGAGGGCCCGAACCTGGGTAAACATTGTGTCCCTTGTCTCCTGTTACCTCGACCTTAGACGCACAGTTCGGGACCCCCTACCCGAGATCCGCCGGTTTTGACACCGACGAGGAGCAGCAGGAGCAGACCAGTGCCTTGTTGAAGAGGACCGGCGTCATTGTCGAGAAACTTATGGACGAGAATGACATGCTTTGCATCGAGTGCAGAAGGCTGGTGGAGGAATCTGTGGATGCTCTCAAGCAGCATCTTGAGGACAAGAAAGAGCTCGTCGCCACTCGCCGCGCAGACTAGTTCACGCGGCCTGCAGCAACACATCAAGAAAGTAGAGATCAGCAAGCCAGATCGTTGTCTTCCTTCTTCTTTTGCCCTTGTGTATTTCGGGCGTTGCCGCATGTGGCTTTTTTAATTATGTTTCTAAATATGTAAGACAATTATTATCCACTGTCATCGTCCTTATATTCATCATGCTTGCTATAAGTCGCAGTCGATGCTATATAGGTCCGCCGGATCTTACATCAAGATCCGCGCAAAACTTTTTTCAGATTTTCATTTTTCTCTCTTAAATCTCAGTCCAGTGAGACATATAGCCACGCCGTAGAACAGGTGCTCGGGCGCCATTAATGGAGGCGTTGGGAGGGAGGTGCGCTGATAGAGGCTAAGGTGTCCCGATGTTTCGATGAGATGGTGGCTATCGTTTTCTGTGGGAGTCGACCTTGACGATCCGACTACGAACGTGCGAGACGTCGCGCCTTAGCAATCGCTAAACCAACTTCCGAGGGTTATTGACCACGCCGGAGCACGATCAACCTGACCACGAGGGTCTGTTTTCCTGTGAGCAAACGAAGAACAAGCAAGAAACTGAGATTGCAATCGGGATATCGCGAATATAAGATGAAAGCTTTATTGATCAAGGTGGGGTTCTGTGACGTCTTGCTCTGGTCGTTGGACACAAATGAAGTACGCGAAGTTGCAGCTATGGCGAACTTTTAATCTAAACAAAACCCAAAGTCTAAACGACGCCCTAAGGGCTGTATATATGGAGGAAGAGGGGGGAATTTCGTGGCCCTTGAGGGTGGGGTCCGAAACCAATCCTAACTCTTGTTTCCCCACGCGGACTCTAAAAATAGCCTATACTTAAGTATTTCGAAATTACATGGGCCTGGCCCATTAATAAGGTGACGCAGCACCTAGAATAGCCTATGGACGAATATTATGAAGTGGCATCTTGTATATTTCGTCCAAGGCTTCATGCACTCCTTATGACGGCTTCAAAGTCCTGAAATCATCACCGATAACTCCGTTCTTGATCCCCTTGCGCATGCCATCAACTCCATGCGTGTTCTTGCTCCAATGTTCATCCTTCTCCAAGCTAGGCCCTTCATTTGTAAGCAAAACAAATGTATCCAATTTAGGCAGCATCATAATCTCATGAACATTAGAATCATTACCAAGAAACGAAAGTACCTGGTAATTTAATTGGCGTGCGCGAGCTCTAGTAATTGGTCCAGTATATGCAATAGTAGGGGCTGTGGGTGTAACAATGGTATTGATGTCCTCATCATCCTCCCCTTCTTGAAATGAAGTCGTCCTCGACGGAAGCGCATCTTCCTCACCCAAATAAGGCTTCAAATCTGCAATGTTAAAAGTGGGACTAACCCCAAAATCTACAGGTAGCTCAAGTTTATATGCATTATCATTTATTTTCTCTAACACCTTAAAAGGACCATCAGCACGTGGCATTAGCTTTGATTTGCGCAGATTAGGAAATCTATCTTTACGCAAATGTAACCAAACAAGATCTCCAGGCGCAAACACAACATGTTTTCTACCCTTATCTCCAGCAAGTTTATATTTAGCATTCATGCGCTCAATGTTTTCCTTAGTTAACTCTTGCATTTTTAAAATCAATTCAGAACATTCTTTAGCATCAAAATTAACCTTCTCTGAACATGGAAGAGGCAACAAATCAATAGGTGCACGAGGTAGGAAACCATACACAATTTCAAAAGGGCACATCTTAGTAGTAGAATGCAATGAACGATTATAAGCAAATTCAATATGAGGCAAGCATTCTTCCCACATTTTCTTGTTATTCTTCAAAACAGCCCTAAGCATCATAGACAATGTTCTATTGACTACTTCAGTTTGTCCATCAGTTTGGGGGTGACAAGTAGTACTAAAAAGCAGCTTAGTCCCCAACTTAGCCCATAAACATCTCCAAAAGTGGCTAAGAAATTTAGTATCACGATCTGAAACAATAGTATTTGGCACAGCATGTAAGCGAATAATTTCACGAAAGAACAAATCAGCAACATTAACAGCATCATCGCTTTTATGACATGGTATAAAGTGTGCCATTTTCGAGAACCTATCCACGACAACAAATATGCTATCCCTCCCCTTCTTTGTTCGAGGTAAACCTAAAACAAAGTCCATAGATATATCGTCCAAAGGAACACTAGGTACAGGCAAAGGCATATATAAACCATGAGGATTGAGTCGTGACTTAGCTCTTTGACATGTAGTGCAGCAAGCAACAAAACGCTCAACATCCCGTCTCATCTTTGGCCAAAAGAAATGTGTAGCAAGTATATCCTCCGTCTTCTTGACGCCAGTGTCCCATTAATCCTGCTCCATGCGCCTCCTGCAACAACAAAAGACGAACGGAGCTAGCTGGAATGCATAGCTTGTTAGCATGAAACACAAATCCATCGTTAAGAACGAACTTGTTCCAAGTTCTCCCTTCCTTACAATTCTGCAATACATCTTTAAATTTAGCATCATGAATATATTGATCTTTGATGGTCTCCAAACCAAATATTTTGAAGTCAAGTTGTGAAAGCATAGTATAACAACGAGACAAGGCATCAGCAATAACATTTTCCTTACCCTTCTTGTGTTTAATGACATAAGGGAAAGTCTCAATGAATTCAACCCATTTAGCATGTCTACGGTTCAGTTTTTCTTGACTTTTAATGTGTTTCAAAGATTCATGATCAGAATGTATAACAAATTCCTTGGGCCATAAATAATGTTGCCATGTTTCTAAGGTCCGAACAAGAGCATATAATTCTTTATCATAAGTAGAATAGTTCAGACTAGGCCCACTCAATTTTTCAGAAAAGTATGCAACAGGTTTTCCATCTTGTAATAACACACCTCCTAATCCAATTCCACTAGCATCACATTCAAGCTCAAAAGTCTTATTGAAATTAGGAAGTTGGAGTAAAGGAGCATGTGTCAACTTATCTTTCAATACCGTGAAGGCTTCTTCCTATGCGGTACCCCAAACAAAAGGCACATCCTTCTTTGTAAGCTCGTTGTGCTGAAATTTCTCACAAAACGCCTATAGAAACCAGCGAGGCCAAGGAAACTCCTCACTTGTGTGACCGTTTTGGGCTGCGGCCAACTCTCAATAGCTTCAATCTTGGCTTTATCAACTTCAATTCCCTGTGGAGTAACAACATAGCCAAGAAAAGATACTCGGTCGGTGCAAAAGGTGCACTTTCCAAGGTTTCCAAACAAACGTGCATCACGGAGAGCAATAAAAACAGCACGTAAATGTTCCAAATGTTCCTCCAAAAATTTGCTATAAATCAATATGTCATCAAAGTAAACTACCACAAATCGTCCAATGAAAGCACGTAAAACTTCGTTCATTAACCACATGAAAGTACTAGGTGCATTAGTTAACCCAAAAGGCATGACTGACCACTCATATAATCCAAACTTAGTTTTAAATGCTGTTTTCCATTCATCACCCAATTTCATACGAATTTAATGGTATCCACTACGCAAATCAACTTTGGAGAATATTGTAGAGCCACTCAATTCATCAAGCATATCATCTAGCCTAGGAATAGGATGATGATAACGAATAGTAATATTATTAATGCCTCTACAATCAACGCACATACGCGACGTACCATCCTTTTTTGGCACTAAAATGATAGGAACAGCACAAGGACTAAGGGATTCGCGTATATAACCTTTGTCGAGCAGTTCTTGTACTTGACGCATAATCTCCTTCGTCTCCTCTGGATTGGTACGGTATGGTGCACGGTTGGGTAGCGAAGCACCGGGAATTAAGTCAAGTTGATGCTCAATCCCTCGAATAGGTGGTAATCCCGGTGGCACGTCTTGTGGAAAGACGTCAGTGAACTCCTGCAAAATGTTAGTGACAGCAGGGGGCAAAGAGGAAGGCACGTCCTCGAATGAAAATAATGCCGCTTTGCACACAAAAGCATAGCAAACAGATTTGCTAAAATCTAGCTCATCAATATCAGATTTGGTGGCAAGTAAACATGCACTTTTCAATTTAATTTCAGAAACAACAGTAGATGGTTTATTATTAGGCTTCATTTGGTGCTCAAATTCTTTTGCCACAATCTGATTTTCACTCTTATTTGTCTCCTGTTTTGCTTTATTAGCTCTATTAATATCATCTTTCAAAATGGAATCAGGAGTCATAGGAAGCAAAGTAATATTTTTATCGTTATGAACAAGAGTATACTGATTGTTTCTACCATGGTGTACAGAATTTTTATCAAATTGCCATGGTCTACCAAGTAATAAGGAACATGCTTGCATAGGTACCACATCACAATCAACATAATCAGCATATGTAGAGATACTAAAATGCACACGAACAGTACGTGTTACCTTAACCTTGCCGCTGTTGTTGAACCATTGGATGTAGTAAGGATGTGGATGTGGTCTTGTGGTGAGAGATAGCTTCTCCACCATCTCCATGCTAGCCAAGTTATTGCAGCTCCCTCCATCTATGATCACGCGAACAGAACGTTCCTTCACAAATCCCTTTGTATGGAACAAATTATGCCTCTGATTTTGCTCAGCTTGTGTAACCTGCACACTCAAAACACGTTGAGCAACTAAACATCCATACCTGTCAGCATCTTCAGGAGCCATGTATTGCGTCTCATGATCAGAATCGTCTCCACCGTGTTCTTCACGTGTAATAAGAGCCAAAGTCTCCTCATCATAGTCACTAGCGGACTCATACCCACCATCCTCAGTAACAATCATCACACGCTTAGATGGGAATTCTCTCGCATAATGACCTCCACCCTTGCAACGTCGACAAATAATATCATGTGTTTGCCCTGTTGATGCCATGGATGAAGAAGAGCTTTTTGCAGGCCCAGAAGGTGTGCTCTTGGCAGATAGTGGTGATTGTGCCTGCTTTATTGTATCACGGTTGGAGGTGGCAGCCGACGGAGGCACCGGTGTAGCAGAACATGTGGAAGTAGATGATGCACGTGGTGTCCATGATGAAGGTCGACCTGCAGAAAAGTTAGTCCGCGCCAATGCCTGTCGATCCTGCACTTCACGTTCAGCTTTACAAGCAAGATGGAATAAACGAGTGATATTAGTATACTCCTTATACTCTAGAATCGTCTGAATCTCTCTATTTAATCCACCCATAAAACGTGCAAGCATAGCTTCATTCTCCTCAACAATACCACATCTTATCATGCCAGTTTGTAATTCCTGATAATATTCTTCTACAGAATTTTTTCCCTGTCTTAAGCGCTGCAATTTTTGAAGTAATTCACGTTGATAATATGGTGGAACCCAACGAGTACGCATAGCAGCTTTCAAAGTAGCCCAAGTAGCCGGAATAGGATATAATCTACAATGCTCAGACCACCAAACACATGCAAAACTAGTGAATGCACAAACAGCAGCAGGAACACGTCTCTCCTCGGGATATTGTAAACATGTAAATCGTTGTTCAGTTTCTAACTCCCAAATAAGATATATATCAGGAACATATCTACCCTCAAATGGTGGAATATTCAATTTTAGTTTAGGGAGATGGTCATGATCTCGTACCTGAGGGTGAGCCCTACCATTGCCATTATTTGCATGTGGACGACCAGGTGGTTGCTGTGTTGGTGGTGGCACGTAGTTCTGATTTTGATCAACCTCATCCTCATAATCTCCCACATAATCATCCTCCTCCACATCAGTAGTAGGAGCCATGGAAGTATCAACAGCAGCACCAGCAGTTTGGCCCGACTGAAGAGGGACACGGCTCGCTCGGCGGAGGGCTGTTTCCCGACGTGGAGGTAGTCGATGTTGTTGCTGTTGTTGCAGAGGTGCGGCAGGAGCAGCCGGTGGTGGTGGTGGAAAACACGAAAGCAATTCAGCAAACTTGTTATCGAGCTTTGTTTCAAACGTCTTCTCCATGCCATCTATCTTCTCCATGGCCTCTTCAAATCTGTTTATCACATCTTGCACCTGTCCACTCATCATTTGCTGAAACGTATCATGAAGCTCCTTGTTCGTCAAGTTCTCCCAGTCAGTCTCGTTGGCTTGTGATCCTGGCATGGTTAGCAGCAATAGAAACACACAAGAATATGATCCTACAGACTACTAACAAGTGGTGGTGGTGGCGGGTGTCACAAATCCGTCAAGCAAATCTCAAATTCTTACCAGTTCTTACCCAGCAGCAGGCGGTGATCGGCAACCGTTGTAGTCAAAACTCTCAAAAGCTTGGATAGAGCGATTGCCAGGGAGAGTCAAACGCACGACGTAGATGTATGTGGAGCTGGAAAGGCTTATAGTATGGTACCAAAAAGGGTCAGCAATAATCTATTCAGAGATGCAAAGTTTAATAAACGCTCAACGACGGTATTGTGCTGGTCCTAGGCTAGACCGTGCTAGAGACGCGAGCCTAGAACACTAACAAAATCACGGCGCTGCACGTAAATAAGGGAAAAGCACACTCTGGAACTCTTTTTTTTCGCTCTTTTTTTTTGCGCTCCTTTTTTTTGCGCTCCTCTTTTTTTTTGTGAAAAATCACTATAATGGCGAGTGTCTCAAAACTCTTCCCTCGTCAAACTGATAGGATGGGCACGAAATTTTTTTTTCACTTTTTTTTCGGAAATCAGGGCAGCAACGACGAAAAAGTGCGACAAAAAATCACTATGATGGCACGTGGCTCAAAAGACTCAGAAAAGCCTAAAAGTAGGATAGGGAAAAAAATTCCCGTGAAAATTTTGGCCTAAAAACTGCCCGGGGGTCTCCAGACTCCTTTTTTTCGAGACCTACGCAGGCAAGGAAACACGAATCAGAATTTAGATTGATCTCAAGAACAAACCTAATATGAGAAGAACTCGGATTGGTGGTGGATATATGGTTGTGGTATATGGCAGCGGTGGTGGTATATGGATACAGATTGGTGGTGGTATATGGATACGGATTGGTGGTGGTATATGGATACAGATTCAGAGCAGTGGCGGAGAAGCAATGGTTGTAGATGGCAAGGCGATGATGACAGTGCGGCGGCGGCGTGACAACTTATGACCAGAACTCGAAACTCTAAAAGACTAGACTCTAAGACCAGCAACTTGACACGACGATGCAACCGCAAATTCAACAAAGCAAAAACCCTAAAAAGATTATGCAAAGGCTCAGATTGGTTCGGATATGATGAACTAACCCTAATTTTTTTTCTGGCTTTTTCGTGGACTGTAGGTATGAAGAACAGACTCGATCTAATCTACGAAAAACTGTAAAATCTCACCGAGCAACCTGGAAATCTGATACCACTTGATAGAGGCTAAGGTGTCCCGATGTTTCGATGAGATGGTGGCTATCGTTTTCTGTGGGAGTCGACCTTGACGATCCGACTACGAACATGCGAGACGTCGCGCCTTAGCAATCGCTAAACCAACTTCCGAGGGTTATTGACCACGCCGGAGCACGATCAACCTGACCACGAGGGTCTGTTTTTCTGCGAGCAAACGAAGAACAAGCAAGAAACTGAGATTGCAATCGGGATATCGCGAATATAAGATGAAAGCTTTATTGATCAAGGTGGGGTTCTGTGATGTCTTGGTCTGGTCGTTGGACACAAACGAAGTACGCGAAGTTGCAGCTATGGCGAACTTTTAATCTAAACAAAACCCAAAGTCTAAACGACGCCCTAAGAGCTGTATATATGGAGGAAGAGGGGGGAATTTCGTGGCCCTTGAGGGTGGGGTCCGAAACCAACCCTAACTCTTGTTTCCCCACACATACGGACTCTAAAAATAGCCTATACTTAAGTATTTCGAAATTACATGGGCCTGGCCCATTAATAAGGTGACGCAGCACCTAGAATAGCCTATGGACGAATATTATGAAGTGGCATCTTGTATATTTCGTCCAAGGCTTCATGCACTCCTTATGGCGGCTTCAAAGTCCTGAAGTCATCACTGGTAACTCCGTTCTTGATCCCCTTGCGCATGCCATCAACTCCATGCGTGTTCTTGCTCCAATGTTCATCCTTCTCCAAGCTAGGCCCTTCATTTGTAAGCAAAACAAATGTATCCAATTTAGGCAGCATCATAATCTCATGAACATTAGAATCATTACCAAGAAACGAAAGTACCTGGTAATTTAATTGGCGTGCGTGAGCTCTAGTAATTGGTCCATTATATGTAACAGTAGGGGCTGTGGGTGTAACAATGGTATCGATGTCCTCATCATGCGCGGTGGGTAGCGATCAAAGGGCTCTCCTCCCGATGAGCACGCGCAAGGGTCTGATCGCACGCCTCCCGTACTCAAATAACTACCCCACACGGCACCTCCTAGCCAATAAAAAAAGGGGACGTGTGGCGGAACGTAATTGGTAAGTTGAACGCCCACGGTTTCAATAATACATGTGTTTCCGATTTGTAACGTGAGAGCACTTGTTCCAAAATGACTTTGTTGATTGTTAATGTGTGGGCCTTCGCAAACCGGACAGAAAAATTACCACAGCATGTTGGTGCTATGTCATGAGACCATGCCAAGTTTCCTGATTTTCAGGCATGTTTTGGAATTACAGGAATTAAAAACCAAGTTTCTGAATCTTTCCGGCCGAGCCACGACGCCCAGATGTTTGAATTTCACTCCAATCTCTTGCATGGGACCTAGAAATTCACCCAAGGACACACATGTGATTTTTCAAACAACTTTGGTGCACTGGAGCATGTGCTTGTAGTTCAAATTTGAATTATGCACATTAAATGCCCAGAATCTCAATTAATGAATAAAAAAGGCCAAACGAACTCAAAATAATTCCAAAATTTAGCACGGTACTTCTATTTGGTCTAATCTGGCTGTGTAAAAAATTAAGGCGGGAGAAAGCAGTGTACGTATGTCGTTTCACACACGGAGGTGACACGTTCCCTCTCAGAACCACGAGCCTTCTTGAGGGAACCTCCGGCTTGCAAGAAGCTTACACCAAAGCTTGTCCCAATTCGGCCAAAAAAATTACCGTAGCATGTTGGTGCCACGTCATGAGACCATGCCAAGTTTCATGATTTTCAGGTGTGTTTTCGAAGTACAGGAATTAAAAAACCAAATTTCTCAATCTTTCCGGCCGAGCCACGACGCCCAGATGTTTTAATTTCACTCCCATCTCTCGCATGGGACCTAGAAATTCACCCAAGGACACACATGTGATTTTTCAAACAACTTTGGTGCACTAGAGCACGTGCTTGTAGTTCAATTTTGAATTATACACATTAAATGCACAGAAACTCAATTAATGTATAAAAAAGGTCAAACGAACATGGAATAATTCCAAAATTTAGCATGATACTTCTATTTGGTCTAATCTGCCTATGTAAAAAAATTTAGGCAGGAAAAAGCAGTGTACGTATGTCGTTTCGCACACAGAGGTGAAACGTTCCCTCTCGGAACCAGAAGCCTGCTTGAGGGAAGCTCCGGTTTGCAAGAGGCCTACACCAAAACTTGTCCCAAATCGGCCAAAAAAATTACCGCAGCATGTTGGTGCCATGTCATGAGACCATACCAAGTTTCATGATTTTCAGCCGTGTTTTGGAATTATAGGAATTAAAAAACCAACTTTCTCAATCTTTCCGGTCGAGCCACGACGCCCGGATGTTTGAATTTCACTCCCATCTCTTGCATGGGACCTAGAAATTCACCCAAGGACACACATGTGATTTTTCAAACAACTTTGGTGCAGTGGAGCACGTGCTTGTAGTTCAAATTTGAATTATGCACATTAAATGCCCAGAAACTCAATTAATGTATAAAAAAAGGCCAAACAAACACGGAATAATTCCAAAATTTAGCACGATCCTTCTATTTGGTCTAATCTGCCTGTGTAAAAAAATTAAGGCGGGAGAAGGCAATGTACGTATGTCGTTTCGCACACGGAGGTGACACGTTCCCTCTCGAAACCAGGAGCCTTCTTGAGGCAAGCTCCAGTTTGCAAGAAGCCTACACCAAAGCTTGTCCCAATTCGGCCAAAAAAATTACCGCAGCATGTTGGTGCCATCTCATGAGACCATGCTAAGTTTCTTGATTTTCAGCCGTGTTTTGGAATTACAAGAATTAAAAAACCAAGTTTCTCAATCTTTCCGGCCGAGCCACAACGCCTGATAGAGGCGAGGGTCCCGATCTTTCGATGAGATGATAACTATCGATTTGGTGGAGATGACTTTGATGATCCGACTACAAACGTGCACGACGTTGCGCCTTAGCAACCGCTAAACCAATCTCCTGAGGTTACTGACGATGCTGGAAGCACGGTCAGCCTGACCACAATGGTCTATTCCTGCAAGCAATCGAAGAACGAGCAAGAATATGATAAAGCAATCTGAATATCGCAAATATATATGAAGTATTGATAATGGTGGGGATCCGAAAGCGGTCTTAGTCTGGTCGTTGGACACAAACGAGGTACACGAAGTTGCAATGGCTAACTTTTAACTAAACAAATCCCAAGGAAAAATCTACTAGATGGATCTACTTATATAGGAGCAAGGGGTGGCGGCCAAGGAGGTGGGAGGACGTCCCAAGGCAGCCTAAAACTAACCCTAGGTTGTACAAGGCTCATGGGCCCAAGTGGAGGTGATGCAACACCTTTGGGCTTGTAGTTTGACTCGGATTCTGCTGCAATGTCAGATTGTTTCATCCGTAACTCAACGCTCCGGACGAATTTGAAGGTGAATCTAATTGGGTTGGAAGTATCACGAAATCTAGTTTCCAACAAAAAAAGAATCACCCAATTCGGAGTCCGTATGAAAAAGTTGTTGGCGTTTTGAGTCAGGTATGTCTGTGCAGTCCGAATCTGAATTCAGAACGTGAGAGACTTGGACTCTATCTTCTCTTGGCCCAAAAGTGACGTGAGAGGAATTTTTGAACACAACCTAAACTTCTCCTTTTCCCTTATCTTCATATGTGGATTGTACAAATGTCACGTACACCTGCAATTAGACAAAACACAAAAGTGTGTGAAGTATTTTTGTTCTGGATAATATAAATATTAGAACTCAATTTGCACATATAAGTGAAGCTCTTATTCATTTCAAAAGATTCGCAATGTTCATCCTTAAACCATCCCAACTTTGGTGAATAAACCTTACTTGCATCAAATTTACATGCTACAACATGCTTAAATAAGCAAACATGTAATAAGTCATTGGACACAGAATCACCACCAAGATTGGAGGCCATATCAAAATGATTAAACATTAGTTCTTTTGCATCAACAGTTAATTCAATGGGTGCACTCAAAATTGTTGATATTTCAGTTGTTTGATCACTCTCTAAAATAGGTGGTGTGCTCAAATCAATAGGTAACTCAATACATGACGCATTCAAGTTAACTAGGCATGCATCATTCTCATGTGAAGTTATATCATCAATATCTTTACTGTTACCTTGTGGCAAAGATGTAGCTGATGTAGGTACGGACGTTGACAATGTACCATACCCTTGAGATGATGTCGTGCTCATAATCCAAGGTGCAATGATGGAGGAACCCACCGGCGGTGGTGAGCATGAACTGGAATACTAGTTGTTGTAGTCACCTAATGCATCCTCCTGTATCTGTCTCTCAAAGGTACAAGTACGGACATACATACCAGTAATGCAACGAGGAATATACTGAAATCTTGCCTAAATATCATGGTTCAAACCACCAAAAAATCTATTCATTGTATCATTCTCAGATTCTTCTATGTCACAATGATGCATATAAGATTTGAACGCTTGGTAGTAAGCATGAACAGTGTTGCTGCCTTGTTTAAATTGTTCAAATTTGTGAAGCAATTCACGACGATAATAAGGAGGGAAAAATTGTTGTCTCATTACAGCTTTCAAAACTTTCCAAGTTGTGGGTTGGTTATCAATGTTTTTCTTACAATGTACACTCCACCAAACAGAGGCAAAATCAGTAAATGCTCTAGTGGCTGCTCGCACTCGCTCAAGTTCAGAAAAGTCATGGTGACTAAAAACTTGTTCTACTTCAAGCTCCCAAGCTAGATAAGTAGTAGGATTAAATCTACCCTCAAATGACAGTAAAAAGATAACCTGACCATGTGCTTGTGTGTGTTGTCCCAACTCTCGTGATGGTGAAGATGTGTCCGTCGTCCAAGAACTTCTATCTTCGGAACCTGTCATGATTAGTAAAAAACAAGAAACAAAATTCAAGAATAATGTTCCTATGAACTACTAGGGTGTGGTGGTAAAGCGCTCACAGTAAAGCAAATATCAATATCTTACAAGTTCTTACCAAGCAGCAGGTGGTGACAGGCAACCAGCAGTGTCAAATAACTCTGAAGATTGTGTAAAGCGATTGCCAGGGGAACGTACGTATACACGGTGTAGAAATATGTGGAGCTGGGTTGGCTATATATGGTAGCAAAAGATTAGCAATAATCAATTCAGAGATGCAATGTTGAATAAACGCTCAACGACGGTACTGTGCTGGTCCTAGGCTAGACCGAACTACAGACGCGAGCCTAGAACACTAATGAGGTCACGTCGTAGCACAACTAGCATCAATGAAGGATACTAAGTAGCTCTAGACAGCAAGATATAAGTGAAGATCACAACGGAAGTAAAGATAATGATGTGAAACAATAGCCAAGCAGGATATATCAACAACTTTGTCTCCAACTTTCCTCCGAAAAAGTTTGTCAATTTTTTTGATTTTTTTTTTCAAGAAAGTTATTGACTCAAGATTTCAAACACAAAAGGAATCACTCAATTCCGAGTTGATATGAGGAGTCAAAAAATTCGAAAACTGGCCTGAAAAACTGGAATAAGCTGTGTTCATAAACTTCGGAGGGCAAAAAGACCTATTTAGAAGCTGATTTTGAGGTGCCAAATATGGGACAAGCTTCTTCAACTATTTAGATGCGGCTCGTCGCTAGCTTTCGTTCGAGTACTCGCGGAGGCAAAACGGACTTCATATGAGGAAGTTATGCCTGTTTTATTGAACAGTGCACAAAACAGATTCCAATCCGAATTCACCTACGAGATTGAGTCTAAAAAGATCCAAATTTTGTTTTTTTTTCTTCTCTTTTTTTTCCTCACACTTTTTTTCTTTCTCTCCTTTTTTTCTCTGACTTTTTTTCTCTTTTTTTTTCTCGTTTTTTTCTCTCTTTTTTTCCCTCTTTCCAAAACAAACTAGATAAGATGCAGATTGGATCAAGCGAAGATGTGAACGATCTCAACTATTATTATGACAATGAATGGTGGGTAGCACGTGGTGGAAATTGATGGATGGGTGGTGGACAGCGGAAGAGATAATGATGCAGCGGTGGCGTGACTAATGTGAATAGAACTCGAAACTCTAAACGAACTAGACACTAAGACCAGCAACTCGACACGACGATGCAACCGATAATTCAACTATGCAAGCAATGAAAAGAAAATTGCAAAGGCTCAGACTGGCTTGGCCAAGGATGAATAGATCTAACTCTTTTTGTGGCTTTTTCTTGGACAATAGGTAAGAAAATAAATCTAATCTAGGAAAACTGGAAATTCTCACCGAGCAACCTGAAAACTGATCCCACTTGATAGAGGCGAGGGTCCCGATCTTTCGATGAGATGATAACTATCGATTTGGTGGAGACGACTTTGACGATCCGACTACAAACGTGCACGACATTGCGCCTTAGCAACCTCTAAACCAATCTCCTGAGGTTACTGACGATGCTAGAAGCACGGTCAGCCTGACCACAAAGGTCTATTCCTGCAAGCAATCGAAGAACGAGCAAGAATATGATAAAGCAATCTGAATATCGAAAATATATATGAAGTATTGATAATGGTGGGGATCCGGAAGCGGTCTTGGTCTGGTCATTGGACACAAACGAAGTACACGAAGTTGCAATGGCTAACTTTTAACTAAACAAATCCCAAGGAAAAAGCTACTAGATGGATCTACTTATATAGGAGAAAGGGGTGGCGGCCAAGGAGGTGGGAGGACGTCCCAAGGCAGCCTAAAACTAACCCTAGGTCGTACAAGGCTCATGGGCCCAAGTGGAGGTGATGCAACACCTTTGGGCTTGTAGTTTGACTCGGATTCTGCTGTAACATCAGATTGTTTCATCCGTAACTCAACGCTCCGGACGAATTTGAAGGTGAATCCAATTGGGTTGGAAAGAGCACGAAATCTAGTTTCCAATAAAAAAAGAATCACTCAATTCGGAGTCCGTATAAAAACGTTGTTGGCGTTTTGAGTCAGGTATGTCTGTGCAGTCCGAATCTGAATCCAGAACGTGAGAGACTTGGACTCTATCTTCTCTTGGCACAAAAGTGACGTGAGAGGACTTTTTGAACACAACCTAAACTACTTCTTTTCCCTTATCTTCATATGTGGATTGTACAAATGTCTCATACACCTGCAATTAGACAAAACACAAAAGTGTGTGAAGTATTTTTGTTCTGGATAACATAAATAGATTATTGAATAGTTTGCATTAGAAATCACCTGACAAATATGCATGTATGCAATATTTTTGGTCGTATCCAAGGTATTCATGTCCTCATCAACGCCCAGTTGTTTGACTTTCACTCCCATCTCTTGCATGGGACCTAGAAATTCACCCAACTTTTCCAAACAACTTTGGTGCAGTGGAGCACGTGCTTGTAGTTCAAATTTGAATTATGCACATTAAATGCCCAGAAACTCAATTAATGTATAAAAAAGCCAAACAAACACGGAATAATTCCAAAATTTAGCACGATCCTTCTATTTGGTCTAATCTGCCTGTGTAAAAAACTTAAGGCGGGAGAAGGCAGTGTACGTATGTCGTTTCGCACACGGAGGTGACACGTTCCCTCTCGGAACCAGGGGCCTTCTTGAGGGAAGCTCCTGTTTACAAGAAGCCTACATCAAAGCTTGTCCCAATTCGGCCAAAAAAATTACCGTAGCATGTTGGTGCCATCTCCTGAGACCATGCTAAGTTTCCTGATTTTCAGCCGTGTTTTGGAATTACTGGAATTAAAAAACCAAGTTTCTCAATCTTTTCGGTCGAGCCACGACGCTCAGATGTTTGAATTTCACTCCCATCTCTTGCATGGGACCTAGAAATTCACCCAAGGACACACATGTGATTTTCCAAACAACTTTGGTGCACTGGAGCATGTGCTTGTAGTTCAAATTTGAATTATGCACATCAAATGCACAGAAACTCAATTAATGTATAAAAAAGGCCAAACGAACATGGAATAATTCCAAACTTTAGCACGATACTTATATTTGGTCTAATCTGCCTGTGTAAAAAAATTAAGGTGGGAGAAGGCAGTGTACGTATGTCGTTTCGCACAGGGAGGTGACACGTTCCCTCTCGGAACCAGGAGCCTTCTTGAGGGAAGCTCCGGTTTGCAAGAAGCTTACACCAAAGCTTGTCCCAATTCGGCCAAAAAAAATACTGCAGCATGTTGGTGCCATGTCATGACACCATGCCAACTTTCATGATTTTCAGCCGTGTTTTGGATTTACAGGAATTAAAAAACCAAGTTTCTCAATCATTCTGGCCGAGCCACGACACCCAGATGTTTGAATTTTATTCCCATTTCTTGCATGGGACCTATAAATTCACACAAAGACACACATGTGATGTTTTAGCAAAATTTGGTGCATTGGAGCATGTGCTTGTAGTTCAAATTTGAATTATGCACATTAAATGCCCAGAAACTCAATTAATGCATAAAAATGCCAAATGAACCCAGAATAATTCCAAAATTGAGCACGATACTTCTATTTGGTCTAATTTGCCTTTGTAAAAAAATTAAGGGGGGAGAAGGCAGTGTATGTATGTCGTTTCGCACACGGAGGTGACACGTTCCCTCTCGGAACCAGGAGCCTTCTTGAGGGAAGCTCCGGTTTGCAAGAAGCTTACACCAAAGCTTGTCCCAATTCGGCCAAAAAAAATACTGCAGCATGTTGGTGCCATGTCATGACACCATGCCAACTTTCATGATTTTCAGCCGTGTTTTGGATTTACAGGAATTAAAAAACCAAGTTTCTCAATCATTCTGGCCGAGCCACGACACCCAGATGTTTGAATTTTATTCCCATTTCTTGCATGGGACCTATAAATTCACACAAAGACACACATGTGATGTTTTAGCAAAATTTGGTGCATTGGAGCATGTGCTTGTAGTTCAAATTTGAATTATGCACATTAAATGCCCAGAAACTCAATTAATGCATAAAAATGCCAAATGAACCCAGAATAATTCTAAATTTAAACACGACACCCATGTACTAGTTGCATGTTCACTGTACGTAAATGTTCTAGCAATTCAAACACCATCCTTTCCCTCTGTAACACCATTTTTTCTTTCAAAACATAATGAAAAAATTAGGTATACCACAAACAGTTTACTAGAAAGAATCGTGTGGGATGCGATATAAAATATCTTAGCGCACCGTCTTGTCTGGCTTACGCAGGAAGCTTTGTTGTCTACAGTCCACCGCCCCCGCTTGATCCACACTTGTGTGCCAGTTTCTTGCGGCACCGAGCAAAAAATTTTTGCCACCGCGGAAATATCTATCTCCCCACCCCCTCCCTCCTACCAAAAGCCACATTTCCACTGTTCCTCCTTGCTTTCCAAGTTCAAACCTTCACTCCTGCTTACTGGCAGCTCAGCCTCCTCGCCGGTGACCCTTTTCTTGTAGCGCCGCCTCCTCGCCGGCTACCCTTCTTCTTGCAGCGCCGCCTCCTCGCTAGTGACCCTTCTTCCTGCAGCGCCGCCTCCTCGCCGGCGACCCTTGTTCTTGCTACGCGGCCTCCTCATCGCCGACCCTTCTCCTTGTTGTGTGGCCTCATCGATATGGTCAGGTAATCCACACCACACCCACACCATCCTCCTCCTTTCCCGTCCCACATGCCCCGACTGACGGAGCGACACCTTCCACCGAAAGCACTGCCCCCTCCTCCAATTAAGCGCCGCCCACAGCCATTTGACACGCAGTATAACGTGGAGCTAAGTAGCATGCGGCCGCAGCCGCAAACGAAGTCGCTATGGCTGACTTGTGTGTCGACCGCCAGATCTTGGAGGAGCACCTCGTCTTCGAGGCCACCGTCGACACCGTTGCGTGGTTTTCTACTTTAAAATACAGTTTGTGATGTTTTCTCGAGGCCACCGCCAGTGCCTTCTAGTGATTTGTCCTCTGTAATGTTAATATGCAATCTGATGTTCAGTTAACAGTTTGGTCCTCTGAAATGTAATGTTCAGTTAACACTTTGGTCCAAAAATTGCTACATTTCGTAGTACTGTTTCAAGCATTCTTTGTTTTGTTAACTTCCTTATCTTCTAGTACTTGTTTCTATTCTGCAATGCCGTGCTTAGTTAACTATTTTGGTTCATTTGGTCTGCTGTCCATTTAACTGTTTGGTTCAGTTCTGCAATTTGAATTTCATTTGTTGTGGGTACAATTTTGTATTGTTATGCATGTGACACCAATCGAATTTGGCTGTACTCAATACATATTCTACTGATAGTATGGCAACTCTCAGTTAACCTGATCAAGATCTTCCTTATGTGTGTTGCAGGGAAACAATGGGAGACACTGCGGTTTACCATCGAGGTTTGTTCAAGCACGGTCCTTTGGCTAATAGCACATTATTGTGCAGCTGCAGGAATCATTCTAATATTTAGGTTTCTTACAATTTGGTCTTGCACATGTAGGTCCTGCTGTCAGAAGCTTAGACCCACTATTCGACCCATTTTGCATATGGGGAAATGAGATGTCCGTGAATATCAATCAAGTCAAGAAACTCGGAAAGATTGTTAGGATGAACAAACTTGCGACGAATAATAACAAGATCTTTGTTTGCACATAAGACATCAGTCAACTATAGGATGGTACCAACTCTTTTACCTTGTTTTTACCGCTTGCGCCATTTCAAAATTTACAACAGTGATTTATTTATAGCTTTGTTTTCAATACTTTTCAAAGCAGTTCATCGATGATTACCTCTCAAACCACCTGCATGGTCAAGAGGTGAGGAAGGTATTCATTCAACACCCACGGTACAATATTGAAGTCTTGCTGAAGAGGACGAAGGTTGGGCGGGCAATTATCCATAGCCACTGGCCTAAAGTTGCAAGGAAATTCAACATCATGAAGGCTAAATATTTGCCTTCCGCTTCTGCAGTTTCTCAGATGAGATTCATCTGTCTATTTACCGTGTATGATGCTACTTTCCAAAGGTTTTTGATGCTGCATGTGAAACTTGGTGCTGTTGTGTAATGGCGTAACTGAGTGCCGAAGCTATCTGATGTAATTCGATTATGAAATCCTGGTTGCTTTTATACGGATATGAATCTGGCGTGTTTTATAAGAAATATCAGTTTGATTAGTACATGGATTATCAATAATAGGCTAATTACCCTACTTATTGGGGTTTTCTATTGCAAACGGTTACTCGGACAGCACCGTGGGTGATGAACTCAAACAACCTGCATGGTTTCTAGAAAGTAGGCATGTTCGATCAACTAACAATCACACACGGCTTCCGGCAGCGAACTGTTTGTGTTAGGCCACCTTGCACAAACGTTTCCACACAAAGAACTATGTGGGATGTACATACCTACGGAAATGATTTTCTAGGATTCACCGTGTGGGATGTACATACCTACGGAAATGATTTCTGGGCTTCACCGTGTGGGATGTACATACCTACGGAAATGATTTCTCGGATTCACCATGTGGGATGTACATACCTACGGAAATGATTTCTGGGATTCACCGTGTGGGGTGTACATACCTACGGAAATGATTTATGGTATTCACCGTGTGGGATGTACATACCTACGGAAATGATTGGGTTTCCATGCCTCGCCCTATCGCACACTTCCCTAGCCTGGGTCCCACAAGGGCCTATCCTCGATGATTTCTGGGTCATGTGGGAAGGACCCCCCTATCGCCCACACTCACTTGGCGACGGTTCCAAATGTCGTCGCGGAAAGGGGTTTTAAACCGTTTGTTTAGGACTTCGTTGTACCAGTGCGGGATGCGTAGATGGTTCCGGAGTTACAATGCAGAAGTGGTGGTGGTAGTTGATGAAGAAGCAACCGTCCCTAAGGAGCCGAAACACGTTAGGAGACTCAAGACACAACTCAAGAAACCACAAATGCTAAATGGACCAAAATGGGTTAGGTTGCGGAAAGCTATGATGGTTTTGCGGATGATATGGTGGATGGCCTAGGCAAAGATGCCAAAATGCCAAAATTTTGATGGAGTCAAATGATGTTGGAACCTATCTATATGGATGGGGGATGTCAATATCTAGTCAATGAGCTAAAGAACGTCAAAGTCGGACTTCGGGAGTGAAAGTTATGGCCGAAACGGTTTTTGTTGGTGGGCTGATTCGGAGGGGTGGGGGTGCCCGGGGTCGGAGGTGCGGGCACCCGGGGTGGTCAGCGGGGATGGGCGGAAAAGGTGGCCCGGGGGTCCGGGTGCCCGGGGGTAAGGGGTGCGGGCACCCGGGGGGTCAGCGGGGTTGGGCGGGGGGTCCGGGTGCCGGGGGGTCACGGCTTTGGGCGGAAATTTGTGGGAAAATGGGAGAAATTGGTGGGTTTTGTGGTGGGAAAGGTGGAGATGGATGGGAGAAGGCTAGATCCACTTGAAACCAAGCAAATCCATGATCAAATCTAACAAAACCTCATCAAACCAACAAATCACACAAAATATTGGGGCTATTCTTGGTAGGGTATTTTTGAAATTGGGGAAGAACACAACAAAATTATGCTAGAGAACAAGAAGGGGGGCTCTAATTTCGTGAGAAACCATGGCTCATGATACCAAGATGTTGTAGGGTGGAACCATAGGTGGAGAACTTTCATGAATTGGAGGGGAAATCCCCAAGAACAACACAAAGGGGGAAAACAAGAGGAACACTCAAATTGACTTGATCCAATCACACATGTGCTACATCCAATCACACCAAGAGAGATACAAAGGTCCAAATCCAACACAAGAAGATACAAGAGGTAACTAGTTCATCCCAATCCTATGAAAGAGGTCTAGATGATCCTATGATGGGGATCCTTCTCCAAGAGGAGGCCTTGGTATCCACAAGAGGATCTTCTCCCTTAGGAGGTCATGATCTCCAAGAGGAGGAAGATGAGCAAATCTCTCTCAATATCTCACATATACTTTGCTATCCTCTCTAATGAGCTAGGGGAAGATTACTTATAGTCTAGGGACGAAATAAGAGGAAAATGGGGGTACAAGGGTCATTTATCCCAAGATGCACGCAGGCACTTTCGGTGGAGTCCGGGCGCTGTAAATGTCCGGGCACCTGGGGATGCCTGGGAGGAGGAGGCCGGGAACCGGGGCTAAGGGTCCGGGCACCCGGGGTGCGCCCAGGTGGGGGGTCCGGGCACCCAAGGTGGTCAGGGGCACCGCGCCCCACTTGGCCGGCCGGT